>NC_056728.1:851877747-852016480 GCF_019279795.1 Protopterus annectens | reverse complement strand
ATACCACTGTACAACGACTAACTGTTTCACTTCGACAGTTGCCTATGCTTCTGCTGTCATTCCACAGGCATCCGGAAACTGTCCACTTTGACCTGCACCTGTCAGCCCTGGGAGTACAGATAACATGTAAGGCTCTTGCTGCTCCTATACTGCCTGTCTTGCACAGTTTCCAATAACATTCACCACCAGAACAGGAACAGGCAAGCAAAACATGGGGTCATGTGAGTCGCTGCTTGACATCTTCATCTCTGATGCACGCAGGCAAGGCACTCCTTATAATGGACCACTTCAATATCTCTGCAGTGACTGGGACCTGCCTCTAGGCTCCACAGAGCACACCTGCAATGACTGGTTATATGCAGACCAAACCTTTTAGTCATGTATACGCAGACCACACCTTTCAGTCATGTAACCAGGACCGGAACACCCACGGCTGAGGTGTTCCCATATTCCACTATGTTGTACACACCTCCTGGCTAGTTACTTAGCACAATGCATCAGAGGTGCTCCATGTGCAACTAACTGTGGCTAGAACTGCTATACACATTGTAACATGCTACCGATTCAACAACATACCCCACGGTTACCAGACCTCATTTCATGGTGTACTGGACATTAGGGTTCAGACAGTTACTACTGATGTGAGACTGACACTACCCCACACTTAACTGGGATAGCCACTCATGTACCAACACATTAGGCCAACGCTGTCCGGGATTCATAACCTCCACTTGACTGGATCAACCCATACACACCACCTCCAAGACCAACAATATCCTAGACATGGACACTACCAACATGTGACTGGTGTTCCACACCTGTGGTTATCCCCTTGTTGGTGGATTCTGAACATATGCTAATCACCTTTGTTATCCACATCCCGGCACCACACCCTTCATGGCATACACAGTACAAGAGTACTACAACGCCTACTATAGACGTCTTATGACAGCAGTAGTTAATGTCATGACACCAGTGCAGATGGACAATGCACATACAAATGCTTAAACATACCCCAGTGCACTTCATTAGCACTTACATGACTGCATGGATCATGCTATTCCAAACAGAGCCATGATGGTACCCACCAGATAACGGACGCCACTCTGGGCATCCAGTTCCATGGACATACTTTACAACAAAAGGTGGAGGCTGTTGCAAAGTGGAGTACAGTCCCATGGGTGGGGTAGCTCACTGGTCAGCCTCAGTAGGGCTACAGGATCCCTCATCACATTCTCCGAATCTAGCTAGGTAAACATTACTGAGACACATTCCTGGGTGTACCACAAAGCATTATGGAGGTATGTCAGTAGTCACTGGCAATACCCACATCTGCTCTGACATACGACCGTTACTCAGGAACATTACAGAACTGAGTGATGTTGGCAACATCCTGGCGGATGTGTTCAATGTTAACATTACACCTTCTCACTCCCTACAGGGCCACAATCCATGCAGGAACATTGTGGTGTCCCTGCGGTCACAACTACACAGTACTAACCTGCACTCTCTAAGGCCTGGAACACTGACTCCATGTGACAGTCCAACATCCCAGGCTGTGATTTACACAAACCTCTGAATGACATGTCTCCTCACTTGGCCACCAGATTCAGTAATAGCCTTGTATCAGACATTCTGGCCCCTGAATGGCACACAGCAACAGTTATCACACTCTACACAGATGGCGCCACAATGAACCAGAGGGACTATTGCCCTATACGCCTGACTGGACTGTTCTGCAAGGCTATGGAGTACATCATCATGGAAGTCATTCACAGAGACATTGGTGGGCTCCAGTCCTTTGATGCCACCCAGGTTGTACTTGTTAGGGCTAGAGCATGGCTCCTACACCTGGTAGACTCCTTTGATACATTTACCAGGATAGTTGATGACGGTAAGGGGGTCCACACAGCCTACATTGTCCTCTCATTGGCTTTCAGCACCGTTCTCATTCTGATATTGACAACATACACATCCACCTGCACATCGACCCCTATGTCTCAGGATGTTATGCAAAATGGCTCATGGACAGGACCCACACAATGAGGGTAGCATACCATAGTACCTACTGTATTTCAGTTACAATTGGCATACCACAGTCCTCAGTGATAGGGCCCCTCATGTTCTGTATATGCTTCCCTGAGGTACAGGCTAGCACAGAGGGACTTTCCCTGACTAGCTTTCCAGACAACTGCATACAAAGCACCATGATTGATCCACCAGCTGATACTGACTCCCTCCATAAGGGTGTTACTGTGACGGATACCTGATATCAATATCATGGCCTCAAGCTGCATGACACAAGGTGCATGAACATCCCCTTTGCATTACACCAATCACCCACTGACTATCACATAGGTGGTAGTCCCCTACATATGTGTCACATTGTACGTGATCGTAGTACACACATATGTAGCACCCACTCCTTTGATAACCATATTGCCAATGTGGCGTGGATATCCTTCTACGTGGCCACCCTTATCTGTACTGGGTTTGTAGCTGGAACATAGGCACCCATTGTACCTCTGAACTCCTGACGTATACACACATTCAAGGGTACAACACCCCGTTTAGGGTGTACCTTACAGAACATCTACGGCTTTACATACCGCAACATTAACACACCATGAGGATTATTGAGCTCCGAAGGTTGATGTATGTGGCAGAACTATGGACACCATGACTGTACACATTTGCATACTGCATACTCAGGGGTGACCTCTGCTGAACAGACAGGGCCCATGTCCACAACAATATTCATGGATATACTCCACATAAGTGACATAAGCAAAAGCCACTGAGAGCAACATGCTCATGGATATGTGCACACACGCAACAATGAGTGGCATGTGCTTGAGGGTTACATTCCCAAACCAGACACGCACCATGCTTTGGAACATGATTCCTATGTACATCACGCAGGGACACTCAGTAGCACTGTTCATGTGGTACCTCACTTGGTGGATGGGAGACACACATGTACGCCAGGGATCACTGCAATGGCTGTACTGTGCAGAGGTGCAGGTAACACATGGCTCTGCTGTTCACAGACAGGACACTACCCTAGAGAGGTGCCACTGGTGTAAACACTGTAGTTGGGCTTACACATAGACTTGCCAGACTGCATAGTACCCCACTATGAACCTGTGAAGCTATTACATGTCCTTTGTGCATGGTTAATTGAGTAGCTCTTCCATTTTGATTAGCTATCATGCTGTTACAGTGTCCCATGACTACAAGCCATATGTATCCTGTTATTGTATATTGTACATGCCAATAGACGATACCTTTGGTATGCATGATATGACTGTTATGCTGTGTAGAATATGTGACATATCTACCTACAATACTGTACATTACACATATTTTACATATTATCCCATAATGCAAAGCATACTTGCACAGCAGGACCACCTTAGGCATGTCATTGTCGTTATATGCCCATACACATGCCTACTGTGACAGTATATCAACATATACTATCACCTGCTATGGCACGTGCTTGTTGGACATACCTACCACTGATGGCGGGTGGTATGGAATTGTTCTGTTTAAAGCCCTCATGTAGCATCCCTTGTGGTGTCTGTGATGTTTACCTTGTGGCCCAATGCAGGACACACAATTTCTACAAGTGTTACTATGCTCAGCAAGGCATCACTACATAATATCCTTTCCCACTTTATGTATTGCGGACACTTTTAATTAATACAAAACAGGCTATACATACACTAACATACTGAGTGTTCTACATACCTTGTTAGCATTCTGAACTTTCGTAACTATCTCTCTTACACTGTTTAAACAGTTCTATGGTATGAGCATACGGTTTGAATATCTGGCAAGTCATGCTTATATATGTCGATACCTGTAACATGTGGTTTCCTGCTGCCAATTGGTGTTCCTGAATGAATTATTACTTGCACATCAGCTGTGCAGTTACTCCATTCGCCAATTACGTGGCAACAGTGGGGTATAATTGAATTCTCCACTTGGGCATTGCCCATTTGCCCTACCTTCGGGGAGACGGCCTGTATTGTCTTTGGTTGTGTGTAATTGCAACTGCTATGTGTAGAGACATGGATATTTTGGATTCATGTCCCCCGTGGATTGTGTGTGATGGCTAGAGTATGTGGTTCTACATGTGAGTGTACCTGTCATCCCAACCGTCTGATAAGGGACTATTGCAAACAAAACCTATAACATCGCTGTCTGTTCCATTATACAACGGCTACGATTTCACATGGTGCCTTTAAAAATGTGTTTCTCACAAGGTATGTTAACACTTCTGCAGATGTAATTGAGTGGCTGGATGTTTGTGCTGTAATTACAGTCTGTATTGCTATAGTTTCATGTGTGGGGGATGTAGGTGGGTGTACGTAGCATATACAGGTTTGTTGGGCTTGCATTTCTACATATTCCATATATGTGTGTGGGCTCCTTCCCTAATTAAAGACCTATCGGTTAGTAGACTTTTGTTACGGGCATATACATTGGGCCATTGTTAATTGGTTTCTATATAGTATGCAGGTGAGGTTGATACTTCCATACCTCAGGAAATGCAGCGATATGTAAAGGAATGTTACTAAATGACAGCTGTCCCGTGTATTTCTGTCCCAGATATTTGCATTCATTGCAGTTGTGTTGGTTACTGAACCTCTTTGGCATGGGTTGCCATCTTTTCAAATGGCCATAGTGGGACACTTGCGGGACACACATCAGTGTTTACAGGCTGACACATACCCATGTTCAGTACACAGGATAGCACATACTTTTATCCTAAATACATACTTATTCTTGTAGGACTTTGGCTACTTATCATATTTCATGTAACATTTACGTTTCTTACATACAGGCATAACTATTTAATGCAACTATTACATAATATATGGGACACAATAATATCCTACAATCTCGGACATGTGCCCTTTTTAATGTTTTATGTCAGGACACAACTGGCCAGGGAGGGGCTGTCCCTCCTAATGTGGGACAGGTGGTAACCATATGCCTACGGCTAGCTATAACCACACCTACCGTAATGATCTACCTCTGAGTTGGCACTAACAGACACACGATGCAGACACACACACACACACACATTACAGTCACAGAGAAATGCACACGGCACCCTCAACACACACATACACAGACTACGGCAATCACAAATACAGTTGAACACAGTACCTACGTGGACCGCAACACCGGCAGCGGTAACTAAATGTCCCTTCATATCATGATAATATTACTCGCGGTTCTAGTGTTCTGATACTGTGTTCTTTCAGTATTTCAGCCTCGTGGTTATGCGTGTCGGTATGTGACACATTCCATAGTTGGTGGTATCCTATTTATTTGTACCTCCATGGTTGTGTACATGTCGTTGACCTATCTATATATTTGCAGATATCGGTGAATCCGTATATATCAACATATATCTCTCTAGCACCCTTTCTATCTGTTTTATATATATGTGTATTTATGGTTCTACCTCAGTTAGTCGACACGCCGGAACATCGACATGGAAATCGCGAGCCACAGAAGATCGACAGTTCAGAAGACTGACGCGACAGGCCCCAGAAGATCGACAGTTCAGAAGCACCGACGCCGAGGATGCCAACATGGGAAAAGGCTGTGTAAGTATGCGGTAGTGACGGACGTTAGGGTGCGAGTAAGGTAAGTGTGGATATTGACGGTCTGTGGGGATAGTGGTGGGTTAAGTGAGTTAGGGTTAGGGAGCGGGTCAGGTAAGTGTGCGGTAGTGATTGTGTTTGGGTTAGGGGCGGGATAAGTGAGTTAGGGTTAGGGAGCGGGTCAGGTAAGTGTGTGGTAGTGACGGACCTTAGGGTTAGGGTTTGGGTTAGGGTTGTAGGTAGTTGTGTATGTGAGGTTTAGTGTGGGTTTGTAGGGATTTTGGTGTGCTTGTGTTGTGTATGTGGTTTTTGGACAGGGAATGTGTTTTGTTTGTTGATTGTTGTGATTGTGGTGTGTGCAGTGTATGAGGTTTCGTGTTTGTGTACCGTCGGTTATTTCATTGTCGGGCATGTGGGGTTTTGTGTTTTTGTACTGTCGGTTATGTGGTTTCGGTGATTGCGTTGTCGGTGTTTTGGGGTTTCGTTTATGTCAGGTAGAACCGTATTTATATATACATATATATATATATATATATATATATATATATATATATATATATATATATGGGTGTACGTAGCATATACAGGTTTGTTGGGCTTGCATTTATGTCAATAAAAGAAGCAGAAACTGGGCCATGTGTAGCTCAGCTGCTGCAAATCTGATCAACTTGATCTGAGGTGGAATCGGTATTACTTATAATGGCTGTGCCTGTGCTGGGAAAATTAGTATCTGTAATATTTATAATGGTTTGACCTGCACCAAAGAAACTGTCATCTACTGTGTCTGCATAGCCTATGCTGCCACTGCTAATGCAAAGTAGGTAGCAGGAACCTGCATGTATGTAAGTCAGGTAGGTCTGGATAACATGCATTGGAAAACACTGTAAAAACAAGGAAACAGGGCCATGCAGGAAAGGATCATCAAAGACCAAAACCAATAGAGGATGGGGCTAAGCAACTACTAAGAATCACTAATAGGATGTCATTTTCTCAGGCCAGTTCTTTATTATAGCCATAACAAACAAACAATGTTTGAGTTCCCTAATACAACTGGATGTGCTATACTACATATAACTGATGTTAGTTGCAGATCTGGTGAGTATTGCTGTGATAACACTGAAGTAGGTCAAGGAGAGAAGGCTTATTTCTAAGAATGAGAGAAAATGTTGTCAAAGCCCAAACCCATTTCAGCTTGCGATAGGAAGGCATAAACTGCACTCACTCGAGGCACTCCTTAAGATGGAGAGCATCGATATCTGTGCAGTGACTGAGACCCGGTTCAAGGCTCCAAAGAGCACCCCTGCACTACCAGGCTATAACTCATACCACACATTTCGGCCATGTAACCTGGGGCAAAACACCAAAGGCAGAGGTGTGTCCATATTCATTAAGGATATCCACACTTCCAGGCTAGTTGCTCAGCATAATGCATCCAAGGTTATCCATGTGCAACTAAC
The DNA here is from genome assembly GCF_019279795.1 of Protopterus annectens. Lineage (NCBI taxonomy): Eukaryota > Metazoa > Chordata > Ceratodontiformes > Protopteridae > Protopterus > Protopterus annectens. The sequence continues at coordinate 852,009,399 of NC_056728.1, read as the reverse complement.
TCTGGGCAAAACTGCAATCCAAATTGTAGCTTGCTACAGATCCCCCACCATGCCCCAGGATTCCCACTCCTCTTTTCTTGATGTACTGGAAAAATATTAGGGTTCAACCAAACACCCTAATAATGGGTGACTTCAACTACCCCACCATTAACTGGGAAACCTACTTGTGTACCTAGTCCTTAGCTCAACGCTTTCTGGAATTCATAAACTCCAATGCCCTGGATCAACTTATCCAGACCCCCATCGGGGGCAACAATATCCTAGACCTAGTCATTACCAACATGAGTGACTGGTGTTCCACACCTGAAGTCAACTCCTCATTGGTCCGATCCGATTTAAGCTAATCACCCTTGATATCCACATCCCACCCCCAACCCCCATTAAGGAAACTACAGTAAAATTTTCTCCAAAGCCAACTTCATGCTTCTTAAGACAGAAGTGGTGAACTTCATGACATCCATGCAGATGGACAATACAGTTACAACTGCTGAATCCTACACAAATGCACTCTATAAGCACTTACATGAGTGCAGGGATCGTGCTATCCCAAACAGACCAAAGATGCTATCCTCCAAAAAAAGGAAGCCAATCTGGTGGTCCCCTGCCATAAACAAACTGTACAACAGAAGGAAGAAACTGGTGCAAAAGAGAGTAAAATCCCATGAGTGGAGGAGCTCCCTGGTCAGCCTCAGTAAGAAGCTGAGATCCCTTATAAGATCCTCCAAAGCTAGCTATGAAAACAAAATTGCCACTAATTCCAAGGACAACCACAAAGCATTCTATAGCTATGTCAAGAATCTCAATGGCAACACCCAGATCTGCTCTGAGTTACAGCACAAAGGCAAGAAAATTAGAGAACCAACTGATATTGCCAACATCCTGGCAGATAGGTTCAGTGCTAACTTTACCCACCATTCACCCCCATAAAGAGCCCATATCTATATAGGAAGATTGCAGAGTCCCTGTAATCACAACAGCACAGGTAAAAGCTGCACTCTCTAAAGCCAAAAACACAACATTCATGGGACCGGACAACATCGCAGGCTACGTTTTACACAATCTTCAGAACGAACTGGCTCCCCACTTAAGCACCATGTTCAATAGTAGCTTCACATCAGGCTTTGTGCCCACTGAATGGTGTATAGCAACAGTTATCCCACTCTACAAAGGGGGAGCCACCACTGATCCCGGGAACTATTGACCTATTAGCCTGACGAGCCTGGTCTGCAAGGCCATGGAACGTATCATCATGGAACTCATAAACAAAGACATTGGTAAACTCCAGACTCTGGATCCCATCCAGTTCGGGTTTGTGAAAGGCAGATCATGCCTCATGAACCTGATCGACTTCTTTGAGGCAGTCACCAAAGCCGTAGATGAGGGTAAGGTGGTTCACACAGCCTGTCTTGACCTTGCCAAGGCTTTCAACACCATCCCCCATTCTGGAATTATAGCTAAACTCAATAAACTCGGTATAAATCCCTACATCACAAGATGGGTTGTCAACTGGCTTACTGACAGAACCCACACTGTAAAAGTTGCAGACTCCAAATCTGACCTCAAAGCAGTGACAAGTGGAGTACCACAGGGTTCCATCCTGGGAACTCTCCTGTTTGGTATCTACTTCTCTGAAGTACAGGCTAACACAGAAGGCCTCTGGCTAATGAAGTTCGCAGATGACTGCAAACTAGGAGCCATAGTCAAGTCCCCAAATGATGTGGGCATCCTACAGAAGGGCCTTGCTGAGACAGATCCCTGGTGTCATAGCCATGGCTTCAAGCTCAATGTCAAAAACTGCAATGTCATCCCCTTTTGCAAGAACTCTGTACCCATGAAGTACCACATAGGCAGCAATCTACTTAACACTGAATGCGTGACAAGATACCTTGGGACCCAGGTGGACAGTAGTCTCTCCTTTGATAGTCAGATCACCACAGTAGTCAGGAAGTCCTTCTATATGGCACACCTCATCATAAAAGGGTTCTCATCCAGGAAAAAAGAAGTCATTGTTGCCCTCTACTCGACACCTCATTAGACCCATTATAGAGTACAATGCCCATTTTGGAATGTACCTCACAAGACATCTGCAGCAGCTGGAAAGGCCACAGAAGTACCTCACAAAGAGGATTACTGGCCTCAAACAAATGCCCTACACTGACCGCCTCAAAAAACTCCAGCTTTACTCCGTAGCATATCGCCTACTCAGAGGTGATCTCTGCCTAACATATAAAGCTATGTCAAACCCAGAGCTGTTGGACATGCTACACCTGAAGAAATCCCAATCCCTCCGAGCTACATGCTCTAGGGACCTAAACCTTGTCACCACAATAAACAGGACATGCTGGAGGGATAGATTCCTGTCCCAGAGACTTCCCATACTCTGGAACAGGCTACCCATCTATGTCAAGCAAAGTTCTTCATTAGCACTCTTCAAGAAAAATCTTTATGAGTGGATGGGAAATAGGAAATGCACCCTGGGGATCACCTCTGTGTCTCTACTCGACGGTGGCACAGGAAAATAACTTTCTTGGGTGGCGTAAGCCAGGGAACTTTGTTGGCTAGGCTTATGTAGGCCCTTGGGCTGATAGCCTAGTACCTGCCTATGAACCTATGAACCTATAACTACTTTCAAAGTCTGAATCTTTGACACCCTACCCTTAGCATGCCCTAATACTCAATAGATACAATCTAGTCTGAAAGGATTCAAGATAAGTCACAATCAGTTTTGACATTTCAAGGTCAGGTCCTGAGAACAGAAGTAAGAACTGCTACAGGATTTACACTGCCTGCTAGATTCTTAGATTTCTATTTTGTTTTGCCTTGTTTTTTTTTTATTTTTTTTACCATTTTGGAATATCATTATACTTTGGCTTTTACCTGACTGGACTTTATTCTAAAGATTATCATTGCTATGAGGTAAAACTCTATGATTCTATCATCTATTGTATATTATATAAATGAAAATATGGCAAAATGAGTTTTAATTTCTGCAGTTTTTGGTCCCTAAACAAAGTATGTACTTTGACTGCTGGAGAGTCAGTCTGTTGTAATAAATATACACTGTCAGGGTTTCCATGAGTGCAGAGCAAATATGTTGTAAATTTTCACTTCACCCATCTACCTCCTGGCCTATTGACCCATTTGTTTTCCTTTACTAGGGAGGGCATTGACTGGCAGGGAATGTCATTGATGCAGCTATCAGGGTGGTTCATACACCTGGAAGAGACATGCAAAGGACCATTGGTAGAGGATGGCCACTCACTTCCACATGGGGCATTCCCTCCATGCAGCCCTGACCCTCCTGTCAGAGTATAAATGCTGTTTTTTCTGGTTTTCACCAAGGAGACTGACCAGTGTGCACCTCACGTGTACTTAAATCCCTCCCAATCTATATGAGAGGTGAGTCAGCCATGCCCCTTTCACCTCCTTCTCCTTCCCTGGCTTCTGCAGTCCAGAGGATTGTAACAGAACCACATTCACCTGGGTCATAAGGACTCTGTCTCTCTCTCTTTCTGTCTCTCTATCTCTCTCTCTCTCTCTCACACTCTCTGTCTTAGCACCACAGAGCCAAAAAACGGTATTATTGTTTTGGTTACAAAACATACAGCCAGAATACTGATAATATGAACCTTATTTTGCAAGGGTAGAAATAGATGAGAAAAACTTTACATGTACGAGCTATACTACTGAATCTGTGAAAAACTACAGGTACTCAGCATATCCCTGTATCTGTGAATAACAACTACAGGTACTCAGTATTCCCAGGATCTGTCAATAAACACTACAGGTACCCATAAAATCCTTGGATCTGTGAGTAAACAATGCAGATGCTCAGAATACTCCTGGATCTTGAAGTAAAAACTACAAGTACTTGCAATAAATGCCCTTGCAGCTGTGACTAAACACTACATGTACTCAGCATACATTTAAATATGTGAGAAAACACTACATGTACTCACTATGCCCCAGGATCTGTGATTAAGCACTTCAGGTACTCAGCATATCCCTGGATCTGAGAATAATAACTGTAGGTACAACAAATTGAGGAACCAAAATCCAATAGAAGGATACACAAACCAGTACTAAAACCCACCTTGTTGTGCTAAGAAGTACACCAATAGCAAGCAAAAATGTTTAACAAAAGTTAAACGCTTTCAATCCTACTTTGAAGGAACTTCATTAGAACTGTAAAAACTTACTTCCTGTTCATTTTAAAATCTGTGCACAAAATCTCATGCATCCTTACAGTCAACCACAATTGTTCTTTTAGTTTAAATCTTTACAACACACATATGAAAAATAACACCATGACTTAACATTCATCTACTATTGCCAATGTAGGGGGACTTGCAGAATGGTTAAAATGTTTACCTTACAGACACAAGGTGCAGGGCTTAACTCCCTCATGGGGCAACTGGCCAAACTCAAGATGGTCCACTAGGGCAGTCAGCCTAGTACCAGTCTATGAGCCTATGTTAAAAACATTTTAGTAATCAACTTAAATAACATAATGTCTTAGTTTCAAAATACAGTTAATAGAACAGTATATTCAACCCTGGAAATCTTGTTGCATTGAGAAACAATTGCCACCACAATTCCCGGCTTTTAATAAATAAATTCTTCCATAAAACTCCCTCATGGGTCCAGACTGATTTGTTCCAGTATAAAGAAATACAAATTTGTGCCTTGCATTTATTTCAACAAGTTTGTAAATGCCATTAGTGTCCTTCCTTTTCTTTATGTCATAATTATGTTTGCAGACCCATTCTCTTAATTTCCTATTGGTCTTACCAATGTAAAATGCATGACATAATTTATACATAGCTAGTGGGTCTATATTAGAACATCGAAGTTTCAAAACATCGAATGTTATAATATTGAGCCCTATTCAGCGAAAGCTGAAAAATATCGAAGCAACAGAAAACCAAATTTTTTCCTAGGGAAAGAAATTGGTTGTCCATTTCTGTTGCTTCTGTATTTTCAGCACTGTGGTGGAAAGTTACGGGTCGGGTTCAGGTAAGTTTGTGATTGAGTGTGGGTTAGGGTAGTTAGGGTTAGGGTGTGGGTTTGGTATGTATGCGATTGTGTGGACGTGAGGGTTTGGGTGGGTTAGGTGAGTTAGGGTTAGGGTGCGGGTTAGGTATGTGTGCGATTGCGTGGACATGAGGGTTAGGGCGGGTTAGGTGAGTTAGGGTTAGGGCACAAGTCAGGTAAGTGTGCGATTGTGTGGACATGAGGGTTAGGGCAGGGTAGGTGAGTTAGGGTTAGGGCACGGGTGAGGTGAGTGTGCGATAGTGATGGACCTTAGAATTAGGGTTTGGGTTAAGTGGATAGTTAGTGGTGTGTGTATAGTTTAGTGTAGGGTTAGGTGTAAGATTTTAGGTGTATGTGTGTGTATTGCTGTTTGTTTGGTGTGCTTGTGTTGTGTGTATGTGTTTTGGAACAGCCAATTGTTTTCCCTAAGAAAAAAAATCGCTGTTCTGTATGTTCGATGTTTTCAGCTTTCGCTGAATAGGGTTTGATATTAGAACATTCAATGTTCTGAAACTTCGATGTTCTAATATAGACCCATAGCTAGGTATACCACCCATTTCGAATCACAGGAATAATGGCCCCTCGAATGTATTATTTTCCTATTAACTGATCCATATTTTGTTTATAAAATGAAAGGGAACTGAGAACTATGTCCACATTTAAGCTTTCCAACCCCCTTGTTTGAACTACCCCTCACTAGGAAAAATGCATTCTTCCTCTCCAAATAATTTCTTTAAACACCGAACCAAAAATAAAAAAGAAAGGAAACAAGCTCAGGAACTTCTTCCACAGACTGTCACCATGTACTTTATTAAGTGCTTTTGTCCCACATAGAAGGACTTCATCAGAATAATATGACACTTTTATTGACACTGTTTTCATAAGGTTACCACAGACAAGATCATTCAAAGTCTTCATACACTAAGACAACAACAACCAAGATAAGCCAGGTATCTGGCTTGCATCAGAATAAAAAAACATTAACCCATCATGCCTTAAATACACCTCCAATTAAGAAAATTGATTGTTTAACAAGTACTAAGACAACAACAACCAAGAGGTCTTCATCTTGTTATCCCTACCTAAATCCAAGTGAACAGATTATCAGGAATAAAATCACATGATCTTTTTTCCCCTTCTATTGACAGAACCAGCCAAGAATGCAGAAACCCTCTGCCTACCACTCTAAGTCTCCTGACCAGCATAACGAAGATGAACTACTAGAGTTTCCATCGTCCATTCTAGAGGACTTTTTCTTTTGGAAGATCCTCAAAACAACACAGAATAAATCAATTATCTATCAAATAATGTCATGAAACAGTCCAGGATTACGTGAGAGGAGCCTGACACAGACAAAAGGAGAAAACTAAATCTATATAAAGATTTTCTACTTCGTGAAATATGAATAAAGTCAGGCATTGCATGCAGCTGAAACTGGTAAAAAGAAATTTAGCAGGACTGAATATTTTCATACAGATTTTTCCAATTCAAGAAGAAGGACATCTGGGTGGATGATCTTTGTGCAACCTTGAATACCTTAATAATTAAATCTGACATGCTTGTTTGTAAAATAACTAGTACAAATCCAGAAATCAAGAAGTCAGTCGAGGACACATGGAGCTTGACAAAGATTCCTTGAATATGATTCTAATGATTCTAGTAACATGAGAACTTCAACAAAGAGTTGACTTTTGCCAGCAGGAGATTCAAAAATCATTTTCATTCCATTTTAATTTAATTTTTAGTTGTTAACTGGGTAGGTGAGCCCCTTTTCAATGAAGATCTAATCAAGTAGTCAATACATAGGAAAAAGAAATACATTGCAACAGAACCAAGGTATTGTCAGGCATCAAATGACAAATGAACATGACAAAAGTTAAGAAATTAATGAGGGTAGTGACAGATAAAACAAGAACATAATCACTTTAAGAATAATCACAACACTGCATTAGTGTAATAACATTAACAATCAGGTGCTACAAGATTAAGAGCTGCAGTAATAAGTAAAAATAATGTAAGGTTATAACAAGCATTTGCAAATGCAAAAAATTTGATTTGCATTGGAGCCAGACTTTATCACACACACCACAATACCAGTCTCAAATAACTCAACCACACCACTGAATCAAACACATAAACACACTAAAACATACTCGGAGGCTCTGAGTAAAAATTTACCTAAACAGCAGAGGCCTCCAAAGCAGACACCCAAGCAACTGCAAACTCAATACACCACACAAACAACACATAAACAACAAAATCAGTGTGCAAAGCAGTCACTGCCCTTAAGGCCAAATACAACACCAAACATGCTTGTCATAGGTGACTCCATAGTCAGACACACTGACGTCCCGCTCACCAGACTGAGTAAGGAGAAGGTCACAGTAAGCTGCCTGTCGGGCGCTAGAATCCGCCACATAATGCAAGCACTCAGGTCTCTCAACAGCAGGTACAAGTATGACTCAGTCATTGTCCACGCTGGTGTCAACGACCTGAGACGTACCTCCTTGGACTACATGAAAAGAGACATTGAGGAGCTCTCTGATTATGTAGCCCAGGCAGGTATGACCCTGACCTTGAGCAGTATCCTACCTTCACCTAGAATGATGCCACAATACAGTGATAAGATGATCAGCTTTAATAATTGGCTTAAATTCTGGTGTCATTCAAAGGGGATCCAATGTCTGTCTGCCTGGGATGACATGCTGGACAAGCCACGCTGCTTTCAAGGGACGGCTTGCACCTGTCACCCTGGGCTTCCGGATATTGGCAAAGGCTCTTGCCACCCCATAGTGCCTTTTAAGCAAGGCTCAAATTCTAAACCTACCACCCTAGAACACAAAAAGGAAAAAACTAAGGGTAATGCTGCTCAATGCCAGAAGTCTCAATCTCAAGATGCACGCACTCGAGGCCCTTCTCAGTATGGAGAACATCGATGTCTGTGCAGTGACAGAAACCTGGTTCAAGGCTCCAGAGAGCACCCCAGCACTATCAGGTTTCACCTCATATCATGCGTTCCGGCCCCAAAATCCAGACAACACCAAGAAAGGAGGGGGGGGTGTCCATATTCATAAAGGACACCCACACCTCAAGGTTGGTGGCAACGCACGATGCATCGGAGACCATCCAGGTGCAATTAACCATAGGCAAGACTGCTCTGCAATTTATAGCATGTTACAGGCCACCCTCTCAAACTCAGGAACCTCACATGGCTTTCCTGAAAACATTGGAGGGGATAAATGTATCTCCAAACACCATCATACTAGGTGACTTCAACTACCCTAATATAGACTGGGAACACTACTCAAGCCCAAACACTCTAGCCCAAAGGTTCCTGGAGTTCATAAACTCAAATGCCATGGAACAACTAGTCACCATCCCCACAAGAGGAGAAAACATACATGATCTCATCATCACGAACATGGGATCACAATGTTCAGCACCGGAAGTATACCCCTCACTGGTGAGATCAGATCATAAACTAATCTCGCTGGAGGTCCTCATCCCGCCCCCACCTGAAATAAAAAAGACCACAGTGAAAAACTTCTCAAAAGCCGACTTCACACTTCTGAAAACTAGTGTGGTCTCCTTTAACGCCCCTGAGCCAGTGGTAAACATTACTCAAACCACTGAATCACTTACAAATGCCTTCTACCAGCACCTACAGGACTGCATGGATCAGGCAATCCCAAAGAAAACTAAGACTCTTTGTACCAAAGGCAAGCGTCCAGTCTGGTGGACCCCAGCCATAAACAAGCTCTACAACAAAAGGAGGAAGCTACTACAAGATAGAGCAAAATCCTTGAAAGGTAAGACACCTTTGATCATTATAAGTAAAAAACTAAGAGCTCTCATAAAATCATCCAAGGCAAATTTTGAGAGAAAAATCACCAAGGACACAAAAGACAATCACAAGGCCTTTTTAGCTATGTTAGAAACCTAGGAGGAAACTCCCAGATATGCTCAGAATTAGTTCAAAATGATGTGAAGATTACTGAACCTACACACATTGCCAACATACTGGCCGACAGGTTCAGTGCAAACTTCTCCCCTCCCCAAAAGGAGAGATATCTATACCAGAGGATTGTAGCCCCCCAAACATCTCCAACGCCCAGGTGAGAACTGCTCTCCAAGGCAAAAAACACAGCATCCATGGGACCGGATGGTGTCCCCGGCTGTGTGCTCCACGAACTCAATGAGGAATTAAACCCGCAGTTAGGACAGCTGTTTAATCTTAGCCTCACCTCAGCATATGTACCCAAGGAGTGGCGCACGGCGACTGTGGTCCCACTTCACAAGGGCGGTGCCTCCACCGACCCTGGAAATTACCGTCCCATCAGCTTGACAAGCCTTATCTGCAAAGCCATGGAGAGGATCATAATGGAACTCATAAATAAAGACATAGGGAACTTGCAGACTTTGGATCCAACCCAGTTTGGCTTTGTCAAAGGCAGATCATGCCTTTTAAACTTGGTTGACTTTTTCGAGACAGTCACCAAGGCCATTGATGAGGGAAAGGCAGTCCATACAGCCTACCTTGACCTGGCAAAGGCCTTTGACACAATACCCCACTCAGGTATCATCGAAAAACTCATCAGCTTGAATGTAAACCCATACATCACAAGATGGGTTGCAAACTGGCTAAGTGACAGAACACACAGGGTCAGAGTTGCTGGAGCCATGTCAGACTCAAAGCCTGTCACAAGTGGTGTCCCACAGGGCTCTGTCCTGGGTCCACTCTTGTTCGGCATCTACTTTTCTGAAGTACAAGCAAAAGCAGGAGGGTTATGGCTGACAAAGTTTGCAGATGACTGCAAACTGGGCGCCATAGTCGAAAACACATCTGACACAGATATCCTTCAAAAGGGCCTCACAGAAACAGATAACTGGTGCCAGAGCCATGGCCTAAAGTTAAATGCCAAGAAATGCATTGTCATACCCTTCGGGAAAAACAAAGTTACCCATAGCTACCATATAGGTGGCAATCCACTGAGCACAGAAGAAGTCATCAGGGATCTAGGGACCCAGGTTGACAGTAGGCTGTCGTTTGACACTCATGTTGCTAAAGTAGTTAGGAAAACCTTCTACATTGCCCACCTGATCATGAAGGGATTCACATCTAGATCAAGGGAGGTCATCGTCCCCCTGTACTCATCACTCATTAGACCTATGATTGAGTACAATGCCCCATTCGGAATATATCTGACTCGACACCTGCAGCAGCTGGAAAGGCCCCAAAAGTTCCTCACCAAAAGGATAAAGGGTCTCAAAAATATGTCTTCTGCTGCCCGACTGAAAGAACTCCAGCTCTATTCAGTCTCATACCGCTTGCTCAGAGGTGACCTGTGCCTGACATATAAGGCCATGTCAAACCCAGATTTGATGAATATGCTTCACCTCATAAAATCTAGATCCTCAGAACCACAAGGGCAGGAGACTTAAACCTTGACACGGTTATTAATAGAACGTGCTGGAGGGACAGATTCATCACCCAGAGACTCCCTATGCTGTGGAACAAAATCCCGTTACATGTGAGGCAAAGCACCTCGCTGGCCTTGTTCAAGAGGAATCTTGACCAATGGATGGGAGATCGCAGATATACCCCAGGGATTACTTCAGTGTCACTGCTTGACAGAGGCACAGCAAAATAATAGGCATAGTTTTCTTCAAACTAAAGGGGTGGCGAAAGCCAAATAACTATGGGCTAGGCTTATAAATGCCCTTGGGCAGATAGCCTAGTATGAACCTATGAACCTATGAACCTATGAACAGCAATTTAAGATATATGGTTAACAAAATGATATGTTGCTTACTGCTGAGTGTTTTTAAGCCATGGTACATGTAGGAAGGCAATGTGAACAACAACAAGATGTTACCAGAGAATATTTGATTACAGAAAAACAGCATGCTTGTGTATATAACCACTTGCGGTGGCAATGCCCTTCCAGCAGTATATATGCCTTCTGCCTGCAGCATCGGGCCTCATAACACCCCTGGGTAGGCATTAATAACACATTAACACGCACCCTGTCAGGCATTATTGCTTGCTTAGCTCATTAGGACAGAGTACCACATTATGGTGTATTTGTGTATTAATTAAAGTGCTCCTTGAGGTAGCAAATGTACTGTTATTTTGTATCTCAGTAATGTTTGCAAGCACAGGATATCTTAACAGTTACAGCATACAAAACAAAATTCAGAAGCTGACCAATGTAGGTTTCTTCTTATCTTACGGACTTTGTTTTTTCACTGGAGTTTTCAGTAGTTTCCACAGGGATCTTGTTTTTTTTTTTTTCTTTTTTCTTTTTTAGAAAATCAACCTGCAGTGCACCCTATATGGGACGGTGATGATTCTCAGCAAGTCTATAAGTCTGTTTCTGTCTGTGGCATTTCTAGCTATTCTGCCTACTTGTGACTTACATAGTTAAAAAGTCAAAATTTGTCTGTCTCCTTCTCTGTGTAATATACATTTCACACTCATGTAACCAAAGGTAAGATGCAAATCCAACAAAAACACAATAAAACAGCATGGCAAAAGGAAACTGAAGCTTTAATGACTTCAGCTAAAATATAAATAAATAAATAAATAAATATTCCAACTTAGCACTTTTGCCCGATTATATGATAAGGCTTCATCAGAATCTATAATATAATTACACAACTCCTTTATATACAAAGTTAAATAAGTAGCAGCCAATTGAAACGAGCTCTTAATTAAATTAAAAAATGCTAATAAAAATTAAAAACGCATCTTCTAAAATTACACCATGCCCTAATACAATATAATCACTACTAAAAATCATTATGCCACACATATTTAATTTAAAGAAGTATTGCTTTAAGTTTTAAAACACTACTAGTTGAACAGGAATCATTGATACCAAGTTCTTCCATAGCACTCTACCTTAGTTGTCATAGCATTTCCTTATATTCTAAATAACCTTCGCAAACACTATAGCAACTTAGGGTGAACACAATAGAAAACATGCATATCAATGATTCCTTTTCAATTAGTAATGTTTTAAAACTTAATTTCAGAATGTTTTAAATTAAATATTTGTAACTATTACATTTTACATTTTGACTAATTGACAAAATTTAATGTTTTTATTAGTGATCATATTGTGTTAGGGCATGGTATATTTTAGGAGCTCTGTTTTTAATTTTTTAACATTTTTTATTTAATCAGGTGCTCATTTTGACTGGTTGCTGTTTTCTTAACTTTGTATATAAAGGAATTGTATAATTATATTACAGACTCTGCTGAAGCATTATCATATAATGTGTGAAAGCGCTAAGTCAAATATTTATTTATTTGGTTTATATTTTATCTGAAGTCATTAAAGCTGCAATTTCCTTTTGCTATGCCATTTTATTATTTATGTACATTTCACCCAGACCTAAGCCCAGACTCATCTGTGGAGACACTGAAAGTGTAATACATTGTAGCCACTAATTAGATTCAGTCATTTATATATCACCCCTACATCACTATCCCTTAATGTTTTGTTCCTAGTTAGATAAATTAAGGGTCATGTAAAAGTTTTCCTTACTTTGTCTTTTGAGACATTTTTCCAGAAAGATTGCCACAGGACTCATTTTTCCTGTGCTTTCTTCATCTAGCTGACTGGGATAGTCACAAAGAAGAGGAAAATCTGACTTTTCTAAGAGCAATGTGGCAGCATATCATTTGAGGCTGAAGACTTTCTCAACTAAGCCATGTAGCACTCCCAGGAAAAAAGGAGCTATAGAGTTTCACAACCTTCAGGTAAATATGAATTCAATGTTGCAGGCTTCATTTTTTGGTCCATATCTGTGTATGAGCGCATGGCAACCTGACGGCTGATGTACCATTTTGAACTTGACATGAATGTGGTCCAAGTTCTCCACTGAATCATAACTCCCATATAGTACACCTACAGAGATATAACAGCTTGTTTAATTTTCAGATCATGAAAATTAAAATATTTGTCATATTTTGTCTCTATAATCAAAGGGAGCACAGCAAGATGATGGGCAAGGTATCATTCTGAAGCTGCCATTACTATGATCATATTAGCAACTAGTCTATGCAGCAGCGCTACAGACATACAAATGTTTATATGTTAGGTAAGAAAAATTATGATGGTCTTCACATTTTTGTTACTACCTCTCTAAAGGAGCACAGTGGTATGATGGCTAACATATCATGTTGAAACTGGCATCAGTAAGGACAACTTGGTCATAGGACCAGAAGTCTATGTTACTCACATGCAGAGCTATAACATTTTGTTTACTTACTTGCCATGTTTAGAAAGTTATATTTCTCATTTATGTCAGCACATCTGTTAGGGAGCAGGACAACATGATATAAAAGGAATCATTCTGAAGCTGCAGTAAGAACCATTAAACCATAAGATGTGACAATTACGTAGCATATTGACAGAGGTATAACAATCAGTTTATTTGCCACATTATGAAACTGATGATGCTTTCATATTTTGTGTATACCTCTCTGAGCATGGCAGTATAATGGGGGAAGCATTACTTTGAAGGGGACATCAGTAAGAACAATTTGCCCCTAAAATATTAGATAGCACACTTGTGGATATATAACAGATTGTATATTTATCAGATTAAGAATATTATGATAATTTTTTCATAATTATGTCTTCATCTTTGGAAGGGAATGTGGCAACATGATTGATTCTGCTGCAGGTTGCAGATGATATCATTTAGGGAAACTGCCTCTTGATACATGGGCTCTATCCAGTACATATGCAGCCACAATAATGATGCTTTATTTGCCTAGTTATGAGAACTATTACATTTTTTTCATTCTGTTCTCAGCAGCTCACCATAAATGCATGGCACATTGCTGGTTAAGGTTTTGTTTCAAAGTTGACAATCAGGAAAACAAACCAGCTGCAATAGTAACTGTCTAGATGGTGTAATCATTGAGATATTGTCAATTTTTTAACAAATATACAAAAACAGTCTTGCATGCCCTACATCAACTTTATTACAAGCTGAGATAAGTACAAACTTGCACTGTTATAAAATAATACTGAATTTATTTTTTTGTTCATTGTTTCATTAAATATTGTGTTAAAAATAGTACTGCATTTATCTGCGTATTTATTTGTTTACTGAAAATTCTGAGCTCTCTCTCTGTTCTCTCCCTGTCTGTAGTTAGTTTATTCTTCTCACTGCATTGTCATTCTGTGTAGAAGTCTTAGCCTAGAGGGATTATCTGTGCCTTAAAGTCTTAGTCCCTTATCTCTGAAATTATTTATGCTGAATAGTTGCATACTGGAGCTGTTTGGTTAGCTTTTGCATACCCTACATCAACTTTATTACAAGCTGAGATAAGTACAAACTTGCACTGTTATAAGATAGTACTGAATTTTATTTTTTCTGTTTATTGTTTCATTGAATATTGTGTTAAAAATAGTACTGCATTCATCTGCTTATTTATTTGTTTACTGAAAATTCTGAGCTCTCTCTCTCTGTTCTCTCCCTGTCTGCAGTTAGTTTTCCCCACCCACCCTCTCTGTTCTTGTTGTGGTAATAATTTTGGTGGCCTTGGAATTGACCACCCCTCCTGTAAATTTCTGTTTGAGCACTCCTCCTGGGCCCATCTCATTTGCTCACTCAACCGAGTACAGTGAGATCATATTTTGATTTCAGACACTTCTACCATTCCCATCTGTTCAGCCCTATCCCAGCTCTATCCTAGTCTAGTCTCATTAGCTCATCCTGCCTAATACAGAGAGAACATTTGAGTAGGCATACCCACTTAGGCCCTGAGCTTGTCTGATTGAAGACTGCTGGAACAGGGCTCAGTTCTAAGTTTTTTTAACAGTTAACTGGGTAATTTGCTCAAATCAGTTTGCTTGTTTTCTATTGTATTTTATATATATATATATATATATATATAAAACAATTTGCACTTTACCTGCTTTTACTGTGTTTGTGTTTCTTCCTACTTTATTACCTTATTTTGCTTTTGCCTTTTTTTAAAAGTACTCAATTG
This sequence comes from Protopterus annectens, assembly GCF_019279795.1. Lineage (NCBI taxonomy): Eukaryota > Metazoa > Chordata > Ceratodontiformes > Protopteridae > Protopterus > Protopterus annectens. The sequence continues at coordinate 851,994,350 of NC_056728.1, read as the reverse complement.
TGTTTATTCTGTTGCAATTATTACTGCTTGGTAGTAGCCTGATTAAATTGTAACTGTTATTCTAAGTCTTTTGGTTATTGCACTTGGGCTTCAGACCAGTTGTTTCACATTAAGAAGGTTTGTGGTCTGCACTCTTGTGGGAGGAGAGGCTAGATTCTACCCTTCTGAGCTGGGAATTTCTTGTTAAAGGCTTACTGTGCCTGCTCATTTGAACTGTTTTTCTGATATTGATGTGCATTGTTTGCTGTAGCATAGACTAGATTCAGGCCTGCTGAATCTAGCTTTGTTTGTACAACTTGAGCACTAATCCAGACCATCTTTTTTGGAGAAGGTTCCCCTGCACCCTAGTGGCAGGAGTGTGCGGTTAGAACTTGTCAGATTAAAGATTGCTGGAACAGGGCTCAGTTTTGAGGTTTTTTTTACTGGTTAATTGGGTAATTTGTTTAAATCAGTTTGCTCATTTTCTATTGTTATATATATAAAAAAAGTGCACTTTATTCATCTGTTTTTACTGTAATTGTGTTTCTTCCCACTTTATTATCTTATTTTGCTTGTGCTTCTTCTTAAATTGTATTATTCTGCTACAGTTATTACTGCTTGGTAGTAGCCTGATTAAATTGTAACTGTTATTCTAAGCCTTTTGGTTTAAGCACTTTGGCTTCAAACCAGTTGTTTTACATTAAGAAGGTCTGTGGACTGCATTGTTGTGGCAGGACAGGTAGCTTATATCCTTCTAAGTTGGGAATTGCTGATTGAAGGCTCAGTGTCTGTTATCCTAAAAGCGCATTAGTTCTGGTTTAAGCACTTGGGCTTCAGACCAGTTATTTTACATTAAGAATGTTTGTAGTCTGCACTCTTGTGGGAGGAGAGGCTAGATTCTGTCCTTTTGAGCTGGGAATTTCTGGTTAAAGGCTTATTGTTCCTGCTTATTTGATCTGTTTCTTTCTGAAATCTGTGTGCCTTGTTTGCTGTAGCCCAGAAGTTAGTAGTTTATTGGCCATTTTGGGATAATTTCTATCTCTTTCATTTGCCTGCTATAAAAACCGCATTTGAGCAGTTTTGCGGCCCGGTCAGTGGCAGTTAGCTAGGGTTAAACTGTTCCTGGCTCCACAAATTCTGCTGTTCAATTTTTCCCTTGGAACTAGACAAACTTTCAACTTAAGCACTCAAAAGATTCATTTCACAGCCCAGCACTTGCTCAAAACTCTTAGCAAGCACTAATTAACCCTAGCACTAGACCCCCTATACTGTCCAGAAGGACAAGGCTCTCTATTCGTCCATACTAGCTAATCAGTAAAACAGCTCACTTTACCTATTCAGGCATGTCCAAAGGGGCAGTTTCAGGTGTACTCTCCAGTCCAACTGGTGAATCTGGGCATTTTGTGGCAATGTTACAACTGCCTCAAACACTAATATATGCGAGAGATGCAATTATACAGCCAAACTGGAGGCAAAGCTCTCTCAACCCAAGACTGGAACTGATAGTCAAGAGGAGAAGGAAAATACTTGCAACACACCACCAGTCTCATATAGACCTACTAAACCAACACTGGCAAATAACACACAAAAATACAAGAAAACATACTTGGAGGCTCTAAATAAAAATCTGCAAAAGCAATAGAGATCTCCAAAGCAGACACCCAAGCAACCTCCACACCCCATCACAAACCATGAAACACATACTTCACATAATCAGTGTGCCATGCAATCACAGCCCTTAAGGCAAAATAACATACCCAACACACTAGTAATAGGCGACTCTATAATCAGGCACACTGATGTCCCACTAACTATGCTGGACAAAGAGAAGGTTACCAGTTGCTGCCTGTTGGGGACCAGGATCTGCCACATAACTCAAGCACTCAGGTCACTCCAGAACAAGTACAAATACAACTCTGTCATTGTCCATGTTGGTGTGAATGATCTGAGCCGTACCTCCCTGGACTACATGAAAAGAGACATGGAAGAGTTCCCTTATCAAGTAGCCCAGGCCGGTATGACCCTGACCCTGAGTAGCATCCTGTCCTCACCAAGAATGATGCCACAATATAAAGAAAAACTGATCGATTTCAACAATTGGCTAGGTTTCTGGTGTCATTCAAAGGGGATCCAGTATCTGTCCACCTGGGATGACATGCTCGATAAGCCACATTGCTTCACAAGAGATGGCTTGCACCTGTCACCCTTAGGCTTTCGAATACTGGCCAAGGCTTTTGCCACCCCATAGTGCCTTTTTTAGGCAAGGCTCAAAAGACAAACCCACCATCATAAATAGCACAAGTAACCAAAAACTGAGGGTAATGCTACTCAACGCCAGAAGTCTGAACCCCAAAATGCATGCACTCGAGGCACTCCTCAGTATGGAGAACATTGATATTTGTGCAGTAACAGAAACCTGGTTTAAGTCTCCAGAGAGCACCCCAGCACTACCAGGCTATAACTCATACCATACTTTTCGGCCACAGAACCCGGACCAAAATGCAAAAGGTGGGGCTGTAGCCATATTCATCAAGGATATCCACACCTCCAGGATAGTGGCACAGCACAATGCCTCAGAGATCATTCATGTGCAACTAACAATGGGCAAAACTGCAATTCAAATTGTAGCTTGCTACAGATCACCCACCATGACCCAGGACCCCATTCCACATTTCTGGAGACACTGAAAAATATGAAGGTCCTACCAAAGGTCCTAATATTGGGTGATTTCAGTTACCCAAACATTAACTGGGAGAACTACTCAAGTACTAATTCCCTTGCCCAACGCTTCCTAGAATTTATAAACTTGAACACCCTGGATTAACCTGTCAACACCCCACCAGAGGTGACAACATATTGGACCTGGTCATCACCAACATGGGTGACCGGTGTTCTATACCGGAGGTCAAACCCTCGCTGGTTAGATCAGACCATAGACTAATCACTCTGGATATCCACATTCCGCCCCCACCCCCAATCAAGGAAACCACTGTGAAAAACTTTTCAAAAGCAAACTTCACATTACTTAAGACCAAGGTGGAAATGTTCACAGCTCCCATGCTAAAGGATAACGCTGTCCAAGCTGCTGAATCCCTTACAAAGGCACTCTATGAGCACCTGCAAGAATGCATGGATCATGCTATCCCAAGCAAAACCAAGACTCACTCTTCCAAGAAAAGGAAACCAGTCTGGTGGACCCCTTCCATAAACAAGCTATACAATAGAAGGAGGAAACTTGTGCATAAAAGAGTAAAATCCCAAGAAGGAAAGACATCCCTGATCAGTATCAGCAAGAAACTACGATCCCTCATAAAATCATCTAAGGCTAGCTTTGAAATAAAAATTGCCAAGGACTCCAAAGATAACCACAAAGCATTCTTTAGCTATGTCAAGAACCTAAGTGGAAACTCTCAGATCTGCTCTGAGTTAGTGCAGAATGGCACAAATACACTGAACTGACTGATTGCCAACATTCTGGCAGACAGGTTTAGTACAAACTTCACTCCCCTCTCACCCCCTAAAGGGCCCATAACCATACCAGAAGAATGTAGTGCCCTGGCAATCACTGACACACAGGTTAAAACAGCCCTATCTAAAGCCAAAAATACAGCTTCAATGGGACCAGACAGTGTCCCAGGCTGTGTCTTACATGAGCTCCAAATTGAACTAACCCCTCACCTAAACACACTATTCAAATTCAGCCTCTCTGCAGGCTACGTACCCATAGAGTGGCACACAGCAACAGTTATCCCACTCCACAAAGGTGGAGCCACAATGGACCCTGGAAACTATCGCCCTATAAGCCTGACTAGCCTGGTCTGCAAGGCTATGGAGCGCATCATCATGGAAGTCATTAACAGAGACATTGGGAACCTTCAAACATTGGACCCTACCTAGTTTGGCTTTGTTAAGGGTAGATCATGCCTCCTAAACCTGGTGGACTTCTTTGAGACAGTTTCCACGGCTTTAGATGAGGGAAAGGAGGTCCACGCAGCCAACCTAGACCTTGTAAAGGCTTTCAACACCATTCCCCATTCTAGTATTATAGACAAGCTCACCAGCCTGAATATAAACCCCTACATCATGAGATGGGTTGCCAACTGGCTCATGGATAGAAGCCACATGGTGAGAGTTGCAGTCTCTAGGTCTGACTCTAAACCAGTTACAAGTGGCACCCCCCCCAGGGCTCAGTCCTGGGACCCCTTCTGTTCGGTATATACTTCTCAGAGGTACAGGCAAGTACAGGAGGACTATGGCCGACCAAGTTTGTAGACAACTGCAAACTGGGGGCCATAACTGACTCTCCAGCTGATGCAGACATCCTCCAGAAGGGTCTCACTGAGATGGATACCTGGTGTCAAAATCCTGGCCTCAAACTAAATGCCAAAAAGTGCATAGTCATCCCCTTTGGAAAAAACAAAGTACCCATGATCTACCACATACGTGGTAGTCCCCTAAATACAGAAAATGTAATAAGGGATCTGGGGCCCAAGTAGATAGTAGTCTCTCCTTTGATAATCATATTGCCAAGGTGGTTAGAAAATCCTTCTGTGTGGCCTACCTAATCACAAAAGGGTTCACATCTAGAACAAAAGAGGTTATTGTGCCCCTCTACTCATCACTCATCAGACCCATCATAGAAAACAACGCCCCATTTGGGATGTACCTTACAAGACACCTGCAACAGCTGGAAAGACCACAGAAGTACCCCACCAAGAAGATTACTGACCTCAAACATATGCCCTATGCAGCCCAACTGAAGAAACTCCAGCTGTACTCGGTTGCATACCACTTACTCAGAGGTGATCTCTGCCTGACATACAAGGCCATGTCCAACCCAGAATTGATGGACATGCTCCACCTAAAAAAAAAAAAATCCCCAAGATCCACACACTCTAGGGATCTAAATCTCACCACAATGATAAATAGGACATGCTGGAGGGATAGAATTCTTGTCCCAGAGACTCGCCATGCAGAGCCCATCACTAACACTCTTCAAGAGACACCTTGACGAGTGGATGGGAAACAGAAAATTTACACCGGGGACAAGGGAGCCCGCAGGATTTTTTCCAGGGGGGGTGCAAAACCCAGAGCCCCGCCCATGCAGCCCCTCCCATGTAGCCCCACCCCCTACCCCACTGCCCCTCCCCCTACCCCACACAGCCCCGCCCCCACACAGTCCCTCACATACACACACACATAGCCATTCCAGCAGTGTCCCATTACTTGGTTATTTCTCACCATTTGCCACAGACACTGTTCAAATCTATCAGTATGCATACTGTCTTATGCTTTACTTCTACAATGATTACAGATATTTGGATTTAATTCACAACTTTTATTTCAAATTTTATAGCAGAAACACTGCAGCACGCATTTCACATTTACTAAACAAAGCAACAGTCTTGCAATGAAAACAGACTTAGCATTAAAACTTCTCTGCTTTTGATACTCACATTGATGGAAACAGCATTGAAACACACATTCAAAGAGAATGCATCTGGGCAGTGGCAGGTTAAGTTTACCTTTGAGCTGTTTTCAAACCATAAGCACCTTGCACACATTTATAGGGCCATGCACACATGTATGTATTATTTGATTCACCCTCATGATAAATTATATTCCTTATATAATACATCACAATTTGTTAGAATGGTATTTTAATTCTGTAGTCATGAACATTTTTCTAGAAAGCAATGAACATTTTTCTAGAAAGCAATGAAACAAAATGTATGAGATAATGATAAAGCTACCCATTTCAAAAAATGTTGACCATAAAATGCCACTCATACTTCCATCATTATAATACAGCAATACTACTTAAAAAGCACAATCTTTTCAGAAGTAAAAGTCATCCAGATATTTCTACCTTAAAGAGCTCTGTAACTAAGAAAACTTTACATTTCAATGTTTCATATACAAATTCAGTGCCTGCTGCCTTTGAAGAATAAATTGTCTATGTTACATTAAAAATGGTAAGCTGATAATATTGCAATAGGGAACGACTGACAATCCAACAAGTTACTAGGAATCTTATACAAAGGAGGACACAAAGGAGTGTAGAACCCCCTATACTTTCTTAAAATGCACCAAATAATCCACAGTCAAAATGGCACTGCAATATCAGCACTTCATCTACATGGTGTGGGAGTAAAAGCCTCAACCTTCTGCACCAAAGGCAATTATGCTGCTATGCTAACCCTGCTTTCAAATTCTACAATGCAAAGAGTGACTGCCATTTGATAAACAAAACAGTTAACCACTCATTATATACCAGTGCTACAGAAAAGAACTAGCATAAAAAGTTTTAATTTTCGTAAAACACGTCATCAGAATGATAAAAACACAGTTCCGCACTCTATTTAAACTTAAAATGTGTGTGTGTGTGTGTGTGTGTGTGTGTGTGTGTGTGTGTGTGTGTGTGGAGGGCTCATGAAGATGTGTGCAGTCATGATGCTCTACTAGGTAGAATCCCACATTGCCAAATAGCACCGGTGGTGATAATTTTTCTGAATCCTTCGGTTTGTATCTAAAAAAAACTATTATACACAAGAGCAGTTGGCACAAATCTCTGAGGAGGCACCTTCCTGGCCTTGATGCATAAGGGCTTGGCTGGTAGCTGACAAGGGGGACACAGAAAGGGCACATGTAAATCCCCTCTAAATGAACTACAGATGCATCACCCTATCTCACAAGAGAGGCCACTGTCAAACTGATATTCATTATATGTATATATGTGCAAATACATTGTGTACATACATATATATTGATATACACATATATGCACAGACACACACTATATATATATATATATATATATATATATATATATATATATATATATATATATATATATATATATATACATATATACACACACACACACACACACACACACACACATACATACATATACATGCATATACATACATACATAGGAAAACAAACATCAGCGGTTTTGGAGGACAAGTAGTTGATGAAGAATGAGTGGGTGGCTTGACTACAAGCACAGAAAAAACAAAATCTGCATTGTGCATTCATCAAAGTGATAATTGCTTCTGCTTATGTGAATAACAATTACAGCAGCTGAGACTTTTACCAGACAGTGATAATGACTCACTGCTATATTGCAACTGCGCTTAATGCTAATGTGATAATGACCTTTGTTTCAGTACTCCAAATTTATGCAGGCTCAGATAAAGGTGATAATTGCTGCACATAACCTGTTGACTAGGAATTCATTACATTAACTTGGGCAGCTGTTGTGTAACACAGACTCATTATCAGTAAAGAGAACACCTGAGTAATTCAGTAAAATAGTAAAATAGCATAACACTTACATATTACTGAGCCCTTCCTCCCACCAAAATTCCACACATGACTGACAAAGCAAGGAAAAGTCAACAAGCTCATAGGTAAGTACTAGGCTATTTGCCCAAGGGCATTTATAAACCTAGCCTGAATGTGTCGGCGCCACCCCTTAGATTAGTTCCTGTGCCTCTGTCCAGCAGAGCCATTAGTTCCTGCCACTGTCCAGCAGAGCCACTGCAGTGATCCCTGGGGTAAACTTCACCCGTCAAGGTTTCTCTTGAAGAGTGTTAGTGAGGGTGATAACAGCCTTTACGCTTGATTATTCATGGTTTCAGACCTCTCAACTGTCCATTTTGTCACAGAATGCCCAGATGTTTACCTCATATTTTGGTCTGTCCCTCATAAAATTGATAGTTGCCTGGCAAACCACTTAGATTATTTGAGAATTGAAATCACTAAATAATTTTTCAGACTTCTTAGTACTATATGAAAGCAGCAACAAAGAAGATCCACCAAAAAATACGATTTATTAAAACTCTGACGTCTCGGCCACAGCCTTCAAGGAGTACAAATAACACAAGAAACTCTACCCACATATATACTAAAATAATTAATCAATGAATGCCATTGAACAATTAATCAATGAATGCCATTCTTAGTACTATATGCTTTACATCCACAACTCCTCTATGAAAAAAAAAAAAATTCATGTTTGAGTGTCAGCCTCGCATTACTCAAAAAGCACATCAGTATTTACCACCTACTATGATCCTATGACCAATACTACCCTGTCTTCACAATAATGTCTAAGGTTCTAAGACTTTCTTTAACACACCGAACATGTTTCTAAGCAATTTTCTCTTTTTCCTCAATTTATCTCTACTATCTTTTCTAACTCAAACATATGTGTACTACCAGCTCACTATAAGTCTCCCACAAACCCACCCCTTAAGCAACTACAATAACTCATTCTATCAAAACATATCATCTGAACTATGAAATTCTATACCACACTGTCTCCTTTCTTATAGATAACATCAAATTTACAATACTAATAATTTCTCCCTCAAATTCTTCTCTATTAATTCTTTCTCTACCCCAAACCGCACACACACAAAGACACACGCAGACAGACAGACACAAATAACAATAAATAAACAACTCTCATACCTACTTCCATTTCAACTCATTATCTACCTGCGGAGATATACATCCCAATCCAGGACCACCACACCAAATTCAGCTTCCCATTTGCCAACTCCACTACATCTGTCCACTCTTCCCAAAAAGATACTCTGGTTCATTTTCTTAAATGCAAATGTAAGAAGCCTCATCAGTAAAATTCAAGATACACATGCATCCATATGGACCATATCCCTATACTCTCCCTGACATATTCATCATTACAAAAATCTGGTTAAAAAAAAGAGCAAGGGGTGGTGTGAAGTTAAACACTGTATATTTCCTGTATGCTTTTCTGTTAATAATTTATTTTGTAATCCGCATGTTAATCTATGATTTTTCAGAACTGTACTCCACCCTCATCAGACCAATCATAGAAAAAAATGCTCTCTTCGATATGTACCTGACCGGGCATATGCAGCAACTACAGTGACCTCGTGGTGCCTTACAAAAAGAATACACGGCTTAGCAAACCTGCTTTTTGCAGAGTGCCTTAAAGCCCTTTCCCCCTACTCAGCCTCCTATAGATTACTGAGTTGTGATTAATGCCTGGATTAAAGGCATCCATAAACCCCAGTCTTAGGAATCTCCTGCAAATTCATAAGTCAAACAGTACCAAAAATGCAAGGCCCAGGGACCTCAATTTTGTTTGTGACTTAAACACAACATGGTGTACAGACATATATGTGTCTCAGAGACTGCCCCTCCTAAGGAACAGTCCTCCCATCCATGTGAAGCTGAGGTCATCCATTACCAAGTTTAAGTGCAACATAGACCAGTGGATAGGGAATAGAAAATGTACACATGGCCTGGCACCCATCTCCCTTATGGACAGAGGTAGCTTATAAATGTCTGGCCCTCAATGTCCTATTTGGATACAGGGCATCATTATTCTTTCTGGAAAACTTGCCTAGGTTAAGAAAAACCCCACAGGTTGTTACCTAGTAACAATCTGTGAATCTATGAAAAAAACATACTGGTGAAATCCTGACCATAATAGAGTATATAACAAAAGGAAGAGCAACTCCCAGAATGATCTGAGGTCTCTAATTAAACTAAGCAGGAAACTAAGGGAACTAATTGAGTCCAACAAGGCCAGTTATAAGGTCAGGATACCCTCACAGGCTAAAGACAACCACAAGTCCTTTCTGCAGCTATATCTGAAACATTAAAGGGAGCACACATCGGTGTGCCAAAGTGGTGGTCAATGTTGCCACATTCACTGAACAGATCAATATAGTGAATTTCCTGGCTGACAAATTCAGCTCAAACTTCACCCCCACTACTCCCTTATCCCTCCATAATATATCTACTAGCATACCACCCATATTAACAGAGGCAGGTCCTGGAAGTGTTTGCAAAGGCCAAAGCACAGCCACAATGGGCCCTGACAACATCCTTGGATGCCTCCTAAATAGCAGGAAACATGACCTGTCAGAACCACCTGAGTCATTTTTCAACTATATCCACAAAACTAACTTGGTACCATAAGAATGGAGGACTGTGACAGTCATCCTACTTCACAAAGGTGGACTATCATTCAACCATTGAAACAACAAACATATTAGTCTGATTAGTATAATATGCAAAGCAAATTAATTAACTGTTATGGAAATGACCAACAAAGACAAGGACAACCTACAGCCACTAGACCCAAAACAGACTGGCTTTATCAAAGGAAGATCATGCCTACAAAACCTGGTGGACTTCATTAAGAAGGTCACTAATGCAATGGATGAGGGAAAAATGGTGCATACTGCCTTCCTTGTCCTGGCTAAGGCATTCAATACAATATCCCATCTGGGTATTAGTTGACAGACTCACTGAATGGGGTATAAACCCCTACATAACTTGCTGTATTGCCAGCTGGCTCACAGACAGGACCCAGAAAGTCAGGATTGGTAATCCCTCCTCCAATAAGAGACTGTTCACCAGTGGGGTACATCAGTATCTACATCTTGGATGTAAAGGCTAATGTCAAGGACCTTTGGCTGACCAGGTTTGCAGATGACTGCAATTTGGGAGTTATCATAGATTCCCCCCATGATACAAACAACTTATGATAGGGTCTAACACAGACAAATGACTGGTGCCAAAGTCTCAGCATAAAACACAATACCAATAAATGCATTATAGTGTCTTTTAGAGATGACTGCCACCCAGGCTTATTAATCCATCAATAAGACACCCCTAAGAGTTGATATAGTAGTCAGAGATATGGGAGGATATGTAGATAATAATCTGGCATTTGACCCACATGTAGACAAAGTATTAAAAAATCATTGTATGTCATCCAACTTATAAGTAAGGTCATGGTATCCAGGCACAGTGAAATCATAGTGCCACTTTATTCAGCACTTATCAGACCCATCACTGAGTATAATACCCCTTTCAGTATGTACCTGACCAGACATATGCAACAGCTGGAATGCCCACAAATGTTCTTTACCAGGAGAATCCAGGGTATAAACACATTGTCCTCTTATCGGTCACCTTAAAACCCTATCTCTGTACTCTTTCTCCTACAGGTTACTAAGAGGCTATCTATGTCTGGCATACAAGGCATTCTTGGATCCAACTCTGATGGACATTTTGCACATATGCAAAGTGAACAGCATCCAAACCCCAAGATTCAAGGATTTAAATTCTGCTTGTGATGTAAATAAGACACGTTGGCAAGACGGATATGTGTCTCAGAGAATCCCCATGCTCTGTAACAGGTTTCCTATCAATGTGAAGCAGAGTCCAAACAAAACACTATTTAAGTCTAACCTTGACGAATGAGTGGAAAATAGGAAATTCACTCATGATTTGGTACCCATGTCTCTGATAGACAGCGGTAGACAGTAATGCCCAAATTAACATACACCCTCCCCACTTAATCTCTAGAAACTTTCAAACTTACATACCCGCTGCTAATAAATGCCTATGATATACAGGGACACAACTGGGTTGGAGTACATGACTAGGCTTATAAAACCCTGGTGGTTGCCAGTCTTGTATGTTGTGTCTTTTGGCTTTTCCCAGTTAGGGGTCGCCACAGTGGAACTCCAGTCTGCTAATGATTGGTAGTATATTTTTACATGCCAAGTTGTCGGCCCTGACACACAACCTTTAATGAAGGAACGCCCATTCAAAAATGTCTCCACACAGAAGTTGCTCTAGCTGAGAATCAAACAGGACAACATCTTTCTGGGAGGTGACAACGCTACCACAGCACCACCACTGCAATTAGGAAACTATGAACTATGAAGGGTTTAGCAAAACACACAGCAATGCTTTGGGTGACTAAAGTATGTATATATATATATATATATATATATATATATATATATATATATATATATATATATATATATAGATATACAAAGATAAAATGGAGTAACACACTGCTGACTCACAAAATAGTAGGTCAAACAATTAAAAGAACAAGAAACATCATCTCAAAAGCACTTTCTGATGGTGCAGCAAACAACCAGGGTGAAACTGAACCCACTGCCAGTCTGAAATGCAAAGTAAAATTTATTTAAATGTTGAGCTACATCTACAGCCTAAGTAAAGCTTGCATTGTAATAAATGATTATGGTTTGTCACACAACTGCAGAATTAAAGAGAAAACATGCAGATCATGCCAAAGTTTCCAGCACAATATTGTGAGCACAAAAGTTAGAAAGACAAGAGACCCCCCCCCACCTCCGGTCACAGACATTTTGTGTAATGTCACAGTAGATAGGCAAGGGTTGGGATAAGAACCTGTAGCCAATAGCATATAGAATGTATAAGTCAAAAAGCTGGTGCTGCTTAGCCTTTTGCACAGTCTGAGTGAAACATACACTTAAATATGCATTAGTGTCATCAGTCCAGACAGATTAATAAAGCAGTTGTGTGAACTTTTTACCAATGATGTGGAGACCAAAGATCACACATAATTTTCAATGGCTTTGTACTTGCATTACTGTAAAGTACAACAGACATAAATGACAGTCAACAATGATGTCAAAGTTTTCTGCCAATGGGACAATTGAACCCACTGGCAGCACAAGACAGTAACAGTAATACTTTAACTGGCACAGGTGAGCCAAGCTCCCAGGATGCCCTCAGGATCCAGGACCAACCCCAGTAATACTGAGTAGGTCTAGGGGGTAGGAGAATAGCTGGTAGACTTGTTGTGGACAAGGGACACTGGGATGGTAAAGATGAATAAATAATAGCCACAAAAACAGTCCGAACAGTACCCTCTCTGTTGCCTATTTCATTTTCGAAAAAGCGAAAACTAAATAGGCTACAGGGAGGGTACTGTTCGAACGTTTTTGACTATTATTTACTTGTTGAGTTTGAACCTTCTTCTTGATGGTAAAGATGAGGTCAGAGGGGACCAAAAAAAAAAAAAAAACTGATCTGACTGTTAACATTTACTCCCCTACTGTCTTTAACATGTATAATCGTTCCATTTCTCTCTGAGGTGCTTCATCCTCCTCCTGTGCAGTTACACATTCTGTGCAATTGGCTTGCATGTAAAATAGTGACAGTTTCCATGTGAAAATAAGCTAGGGATTTTTTACAGTACATAATTGCTGACTGCACCATCATCTCTGCCTTTTATTGACCCAGGGTGTAGGGATTTGGTCTCCTTAGAAAACAGTTGTAGTGGTGACATTATTCCCTATAACAGGGGATTCCAATGGCATATGACAAGTCCCAGGTTAAGCTCTTCCAGGTCTCTGTATTATATTGAATGTCTTTATATCCTCCATTTAGGGATCTTGTTCTGTAGTTCTGATGCAGAAGTTGAAAGAATATTATTGTTGCTTTCACACAACACCTTTGTGCTCAGAAGTCAGTTGTAGTGGCTACCTCAGATGCCATTTGATAAATAACACAAAATTGCAAGAATAAATGTATGCATATTCATGGTCACCCATTCATTGTTTTCATGTGTGCCAGCTGCTGTACAAAGTGTGCCACCACGCCACTTTTGCGTTTTGGCGCCAAGTGTTCAGTCAGTCGTCACCTTCAAAAGTATAAAAAAACAACCTACCTTCTCTCTTCTTGTAATAATACCAACACCATACACACCACCACCAGTCCAGTCCTTCCACCACTCACCACATGAAACACGATAGTTTGGTTTGCAATTGCTCCGTCCTGAGCATGAAATCATCAAATATTGACTTTTCCACCGATGTCCACCGCAGTCTTCTTCCATCAAGTTGCAACGAACTACGCGAACGCGAATAACGCGATTACTTGGGAATTTGAGGCTTGTAGAGTTGTCAATCATGATGTCAGACTCGCGTCAGTCATGTGACTGCCTGCCACGCCATCTCCAGTAACAGTTCTCTACTTCTGAAAAATAACAATGCAGGCTACGGGGAAAATGGGGGAAAAAACAAAGTAAGTGGAAAAAAAAAAGTGTGTAGCGTATATAGCGCTAAGAAAATCCAGAGGGGTGCAAGTGCACCCCCTTGCACCTGCCTGCGGGCGCCCTTGCCCGGGGATCACTGCAGTGGCTCTGCTGGACAGAGGCACAGGGAACTAATGGATTTGCTGGACTGAGGCACAGGGAACTAATCTAAGGGGGCATCGAAAGCCAACACATTCTGGCTAGGCTTATAGATGCCCTCGGACAGATAGCCTAGTACTTACCTATGAACCTATAAACCTATAATGTGTAAAATATGTGATTAATGCCTAATATAAACCAGACACATGACTTGAAATGATAGCACATATCATTGTCATTGCGAAGATTATAGCCAATCCATAACTTGATCAGAGATTTATGTAACCTGGGTATACAGACATTCATTGTCAATCAGCAATAGTCCTTTTTTTTTTTTTTTAGTTTTGTCAAAAAGTGGGTTAAATATTTATATAAATCACTATTTTTTAATCCTGTTCATATAAATGAAGGCAACTATGTATTATTTATATACCAGAGACAAACAGCACATCTTTGTCCATGCAATGCATGCTTTACACTTGGCTTCCAGACAGTGTCAGTATAACAATGGACAGGAATACCTCCCAGTCAGGATGGGTGAACCGGCACTGATGGTCCACTCCTAGATTCCTGAGAATCTTTCTAATACCTAAGCTGTCTCAGGTCAGCTTGGTCACAGTCAGTTCTTTTTCCTTCTGTACTACAAAACCACCTTTTATATGCTTTCTTCTGTCTGCTGTGACTTGCTTACAAAAGTCATGGGCTTGGAATCATGAATCACCAGGGAAGGTGTAGCAGGCTCACACAACAGTGAACATGCCAGTAAGGATAGTACCGGGGATAAAAAAAAGAAAAACAACAACACATGTCTGCCATGGATAATGGCAACCTTCTCTCACTTGTATCCCAGAAGGGGTCATAAAATATGTATTCTGTTGTAAAAAAAAAAGAAAGTCCAAATAAATACGGAAATTCAGTTGAAGAATATGAATATATTTTATAAAAATTGCAAACATTATTAAATGTAATGGAGAATAATTAAATGATTGCTGTATGCAAGTGAAAAGAGTAAAATGGAAGAGAGACCATTGTTTTTTTGTATTCTTTGTTTTTGGAGTGTTAACCATGGTTTAATGTACATTTGGAGAAAATGTTTTCGGTTTTGATGCAGATTACTGTCTTCCACACTTTACATTATTTAAAGGCAATGCACATTTCATTATTCACAGCATTGCACACTCCATGTAACACTTGTTATATGCAGTTTTGTCACAGCAGAAAGACTCTGTAAGGAAAGATGGACAGCTTACTAGACAGACATGTAAAAATCATGAAAGGTAGACAGCTTTCAAGCTATGTATACTTACCACAGTGTCTGTTTTAAAATATCCCTTGTTGCTTTCGTAAGTTGATATCTCGTTTTAGCTGGCAAGGCGTACAAAATGGGCAGCAATACCACAACATAAAATCGCTACACATGGAGCCCTGCATAACAAAAACAATCCAGTGAGCATAATCAGATAATAAGGAAATATGTAATGGGTCTGCAGATCTTCCAGCATTGTAACATTTGTGACTACAACATAGTTTAACTTGAGGCCTGTTTTATTACATTTGCAGAAAATAGAATAGGCCTCACTGAGATTATATCTTTTTTCCATTGGGTTTGAATACTTCTAATTGATAGGTCATGTGGAAGACTGTGAAACACAAAGTGCCAACAACTAATGATAGCAGTATAAGGAAATACAGCTGGATTGTATAAATAGTTTTTCAGTTAAGTTATCACCCTGGGATACAAAAAAGCCTAACACTCCTTAAAAACTTTTACTTGACATGTTTTTGCAGTGCTGTGATTCAGAGACTGCACTTCAGCTGCTACAGTAGTAATATTTTAGTGTGGACAGTGGTCTAAATAGTAAGGACGCATGCAGATCTGAGCAGTCTGAGGGCATGGCTAATGCTAATTAGCCATGTGAACTTTCCCAGTAATGGTCCCAGCACAAGAAAACTTGATATAGAGAGAGAGATGTTCTACCCTGTTATTTTGGTCCGGAGGAGCAGAAAGTGAGAGCCATTCACTCCTACAGATAGATCATACTGTGACTGCATGTAGGCACTGATAAGACATGTATGTGTGTGCGTGTGTGTGTGTGTGTGTGTGTGTGTGTGTGTGTGTGTGTGTGTGTGTGTGTGTGTGTGTGTGTGTGTGTGTGTGCACATATATGTATGTCTGTGTGATTCTCCATGGGAAGTTCATACTGTGAAGCCATCCCTTTATGGCTCTGCCTGAGTGTGTGTGAGCACACATGCATGTGTTTGTCTCTAGCTGCTTGTTTACAGCTACACAGATGTGTGTGTGTGTGTGTGTGTGTGTGTGTGTGTGTGTGTGTGTGTGTGTGTGTGTGTGTGTGTGTGTGTGTGTGTGTGTGTGTGTGTGTGTGTGTGTGTCTGTAAATGGGTGTGTATGTGCATGTGTGCATGTGTTTGTTTGTCCGTCTCTGTTGGATGGTGCCTGTACAACAACAATGCATGCCCTATTAGGGGGAAACAAAAGTGCAGTCAGGTCTGACAGTGCTTTATTCAGTTCAGAGATATGCCAATGAGCTGCTAATAAGCTATTGCTCAGTGTGGCTTTACTGTATGTCTGAATTGTAGATTATTGTCATTGCACTAGATACTCCAGCATTATCCAATTAACACTATCAGTGATAAACTTCCTGAATCCTAAGTTAAATTAGCAGATCTAAGGAACATTTATATAAAAAGTGAATGGAGGTAATATCACTAGGATAAACAAATATTCAGGTAAAACTGGCCTGAAATTGCTTTCCTACATATGGGTGTTTTACTTACCTCAGATGATGATATAAGCATTTCAGAAATTCAAATCACTGCATAATTTTTACATTATGATACTCTAACCTGGTTTAAAGTATCAGTAAGGCACTCTAGTCCAGTTATGACACGCCTTTAATCAAGGATGATTCCCTAGAATAAAATAAAGGTGTAAACTGTTCAAGCAAAAATAATCTGAACTTCAATGAGCCATAAAAGCAGGTTTAGCGCTTTTGTTCCATACCATTGAACTTCCTCAGAAGCTCAAGGTTCTGAAGAAGTTCCGTGGTATGGAACGAAAGTGCTAAACCTGTTTTTATGGCTCATTAAAGTTCAGATTAATTTAGCTTGAGCAGTTTCCACCTTTATTTTATTCTTGGTTTGTTTTATTTGTGACCATCAAGGATGATTACCTAATCAAAGCCTGATTGGGCCAATCACTGAATGAATTGCACTGCATCGGACAATTCTCCCTTAAATCTTTTTGTACAGTGGGTTGTGCCCCCCTACACTCCTTAATTCTTTTCATGTAGTGGTTGGTAAACCTTGGGTTGAGTTATAGTTCATTTGACAGTTGGTTTGTTTGCCTCAACCAAATGGACTCTGTTTACATTATCTTAAGGAAATGTATGTAACCCTAGTAAAGTAA
The DNA here is from genome assembly GCF_019279795.1 of Protopterus annectens. Taxonomy (NCBI): domain Eukaryota; kingdom Metazoa; phylum Chordata; order Ceratodontiformes; family Protopteridae; genus Protopterus; species Protopterus annectens. The sequence goes on along the minus strand of NC_056728.1, from coordinate 851,976,948 downwards.
TGCAACAACAGTAGCAGTACTAATAGAGTAACATCTGTACTAATAGTAACAGTAGTAGCACTAGCTCTACTAATAATTCTTGAATGGAAGACAGCCTAAGGTGGCAACTGGTATTACGTACTTCATAGTGCAACAGGTAGGTAGGGGTGAACAGCTGGGACTGAGGAGCAGAACACTGAGACATTAATTATAAACAGCAATTGATAAGAATAGTGACAACAACTGAGAGCACAATGTGGTATCTGTATCATATGGGAGACTTGTTTAAAAATTATGCTATTTACCTTTTTGTATAAGTTCACTGTATGAAAACAATTATTCTTACAAGCATCTTCTTGCATTGTGAAGCCTCACTAGAGATGCAGGGATTATGTACTATGTAGAGTGGTATAGTCTGCATATCTGAAGCTGTTACTATTTCTCCCAATAGTTTTGATTCCAGAATCTGATTAATTTAATCCAGGATTCTGATGATAAATTAAGCACATAAATTAAATAAATAAGGTGGTGCTATATACACTTGTTGCTCTCCTTTCTCGGTCATGAACCCCCGAGTTATTCCATATATCTAGTATTTGTTTCTTCTTGTATACAGATTCCTCAGGATGCAAATAAGGTGACTCAATATCTTCATGTGTCTAAGAACTTACCACAGTTGGTTATGGTCCACACATTCAAAGATTTAGAGTAGTTAATAAGTAATAAGTGAATATTGTTTTGGTAACAGTTTTAAGTGTCTGGTCCCACAAGAGCGAGTCCAAAAAGAGGAATACTGAATGGCCTAACAACAGGCTTATATATACACTAAGTCTGAGATGGACATTTTTCAGAATATTCTTTTTTCTCTGAGGTCTGGCAATTTCTGAGTTATGATATATAAGTTTAGGGGGCTGCAAGTGGGCTTGACCCCTGCAAAAAAAGAAGTTTAAAGGAGAAGTGTGATATCTGAGATTTGCTCTTCTACTTAATTTTCAGTCTTTTTTTTTCCTGTGTTGGCACTTGGCATTTTGAGTGCTGACATTTCAGTAGGAAGCCTATTTTTTTCCGGTGCTCCTTGTTTTCTCTGTTATTCAATAGATATTAGTAATTTTGTATCTGGTGTCTCTGCCCCCTCAAAAACCAGCATCTTTCACCTTTCAGTTTATATGAATTTTGCTTGCAAGAATCTTGGGCATTGCCTGTCTAGTATATGAAACAAGAGCAAGTTTTCAATAATCTGAGCACCTTTTAGTATTGTCATTTTTTTGGGGGGAGGGGTTGGAATATAAACTGACCGTTTCCATTCCAATTACTACTCATGTTTCCTAGATTTGCTAGGAAATTGTAAACAAAATATTGAAAGAATAATTTGCCAGGATTGTAAACATTTCATTTGGAATTCCATCACGTCCTGTAACCTTGTTAATAAAAGGCTTTTGATTGTCCATTTAACTTTACAATCAGGATGCCTGGCTTATCTGTAACTGTTTGCTATATTTGTACATTTCAGTTAATACAGTTTATACCCTGCCTGTAAAGAGCGCTAAGGCACTCATGTTTTAGTTAAAAAAAAAAAAAAAAACTTCTTATAAATTGTAGCAAATAGTTCCTACATTTTATACGTGGAGTGCTACGGTGTTCATGTTTTAGTTAAAAAAAATAAAACATTCTTCTTATAAATTGTAGAAACTGCTTGCTTCAAATGTAGCAAATAGTTGCTACAGTTTATACACTGCTTGCAGAGAGTGCTACAGTGCTCAGGTTTTAGTTGAAAAAAAATATTTTTTTTAACTTTTAAAATGCAGCAGCAAGCAGTTACTTCTGTTTAGACCAAACATAGATTGGTATAGAGCTCAAGTTTAACTGTAAATGCAATACTAGTATTGCATTAGAGATCAGATCAGCTGATTGCATCTCCCAACACTTTGTGACCAGAGCAGTTGTCACTCTCGCCCAAGCTACTGGATCAGTCAGTTTTGTTTGATCACTTTTTATTCAATAATGTAAATTTCTGATATATGGTCATCATATATATATATGTGTGTGTGTGTGTGTGTGTGTGTGTGTGTGTGTGTGTGTGTGTGTGTGTGTGTGTGTGTGTGCATGTGTGTTTGTGTACATATCTATATAAGTTTACCATCAAATGGTTGAAATGCATCCATTCGACTGACACTTGTTCGAAAAGCTAGTTTCAAAGTTTCATAATGTCGGTATTTTTGTTACCGAATCTACAATGTCAAAACTCTCTTCCTTTTCTACATCCTGGAGGGCAACTGGGTTTTTGCGTACAACTCTCAGAAATATCGAATGTTGAACATCAATTTTATCATGTTCGACATTAGTGAGGAAGTATTTTAAATTTTGACATTTACGTTCGGCATTCTGAACATTTGCATGAATGCATTTCAACCATTTGATGGTAAACCTATATACATCTGTTTATGTACAATATAGATACACTTATACACATAGACATATTTAAATATGTATGTTTGAAACACCAAGCATATTAGTAAATTGTGTATTTATTGTAAATAGATGTGAATGTTTAATGCACCTCAAACTAGAGTTATTGCCTTTATTGTGGAACATTTTTCCCAGTTCCTATTAAAAATAGGCTCTGGGCACCCAGACTGTTGAAATGAACAAATTACATCAAACAAATGTATAGACAGATAGATATGTGTATATAAATACACACACAAATAAGCAAATAAATAAATAAATTACATCAATTTCCCTTCTCCGGCCAGCTGCTACAGCAGTTGGGAAGATTCATCATGCCCTTTATTTCACAGATGTGGAACCAGGCATACACTTAGCCGTACTGTCCACTCTACCCTCTTGTTCTCACAAAATAACTGTCAAACTCCCCATTAAGAGTTAATTGGTTATCCTTCCAGGGCCTGTGCTGCTCTATTGTGAGTGTCTTCTCTGCAGGTTTCCACTGCTAATACATCTTTTGAGAAGCCAGTATGTGGCATGATAGCATAACACTCATTAAGAGGTACAACTGCAATAATATTCCTTTGTTTTACCTCCCACACCCACCCAGCACATAGTTATCCAAATAGCCTTCATTAGCTACATCTTAAGTAGCAATCACATTGGGGTCCAGGGTACAGAGAAGACATCCCACAAATCCTCATTAACTCTGCATACAGACTAGTGGCCTTAGATCTTACACAGAATGAATGCCTGCAAATGGGACAATGCTGCATCCTTCTGAACGTTTCCCATAGTATTTCTGTTTTATAACCACTGTGCTATACCACTCCCATTATTTTCTATTATGCACTTCTTAAATGGTGTTTTGCTTGCTAAGTTAGTGTTATTTTTATATTTATTATTACTTCAATTTACTTATGCATTTTTTTCCTTGCTAGTCCTTTGTATGATTTATCATGAAGCAAACTGGATACAAACATAAGAGTATAGAATCATTGCAAAATATGATTACAATAATTCATTAGCTATACTTCTTAGACAAGTGCTTCAGTGTGGCAGAGATATTCAGAAACACCAATGCAGTAAATAATGTTTCTCACAGTATCCAATGAAAGTCCATTTCCCCACTGAACATCATTAGGGTTAAGCAGCTAATTATTATAGAAGACATGAATTCCTGACCACTGTGACAGTCCAGAGAATAACATATATATATTAAATATCCCCTAATTGTTTTTCATGCAGGTGACTAATATCCAGTTTCTCTTCATGATTAATTGTGCTATAAAGTCAGATAATCGGATTTCTCTGGTTGTGAATGTACTATCACAGATGGAAGTGAGCAGTTCCCTTATAGCTTTACAACAGTTTTTTTTCTCTGTGACTCTGATCTGAGTAAGGAAGATACTGTCCCTCACATGGGGATGCAACAGCTTTGCCCCTGTAGAAATATTTTCTTTATTTCTAGTCTTCCAAACATATCATTGACCTTCTAAATCCCTTTAATCAATGTCAAATAACCTTTATCAATCTTTGTCTCAACATTTTTTGTTAATATTTGCAAACACATTAAAAAAGTTTTGCCCATTCTCATTGTTTCACATCATTAAGGTTTCTTGCAGAACAGACAAACCACAGGTCACACTATTACTTAAGACATTGTTTTTTTTTTCTTTTAACAAAGTTCTGTCAAGCTAGTAATGCCACTAAAGTATTTGTTTGTATGAACTTCAATTTTCTTGTTCTAACTATGTGAAAAATGTTGTTTCTAGTCCCTTTAAAGTTTAGTCACATTCCACAGTCTATCCTTTTGATGTGTGTGCATGTGTGTTGTGTGTGTGTGTGTGTGTGTGTGTGTGTGTGTGTGTGTGTGTGTGTGTGTGTGTGTGTATATATATATATATATATATATATATATATATATATATATATATATATATATATATATATATATATATATATATATATATATATATATATATATATATATATATACACAGCTTGACATCTCTTCACTCAGAATCCTATACCCACCAACCAGTCTTCACCAATATCTGAATAGTTTTGCTAGCATCCCTCAGCCATATACATAGCTTTGTGACACAGGTTGTCACCCCACCTCTATACTTCATGTGAGTCTCTTGAACAACTATTATTTCAGCCTTTGATTTGAATGCTAAGTGAAAAAATAAGCTTCTTGTCTGTTTTATTTGTATACCTTTCACATTCCATGAATCAACTATCCACACTGACACTCCCATTAAAAATGCACCAATGGATAGTGAAAGAGTGTGTTGAGACCATAAGAAACATTTTTATTTCATAAGTTTAAATATAAGAAAAATTAACCTTATGATAGCCGTACATATAATTGTCTCTGAACCTGCTAAATACTCCACCTCCTAAGTACAATAGTAACATTTTCCACCCTACCACGTTCCTTCCCTTGCTTCCATTTATTTAAATTTCTAAGCACTAATCACAAGCTCAATTATCTATTTGACAAACCCACTAATACACCTCTTCAAATGCTCATTGTTCACCTACTAAATGCATAAGTAACTTTTTATACTGTAATACTTGTATTTATTTCATATGACTATAATATAATTTGCAAATGTATGGGTAATTTCTTAAAGTTTATTACTTAATGTCTGCTTGTGGAATTACTGAATGTTTAAAAATGCTTGTAGTATGTTGAAGCTTTTCTCTCCAGGCCTTCACTAAACAGGGTTCTTGACTAAACCCAGAAATCCACAAATCCAGAAAAAGAACAGAAAAAATCAAATTTATTCCTCTGACGTCTCGGCCTTAGCCTTCAAGGAGTAAAAAACATAATGACACACTTCATTTATATATACAAAGTTAATTAGTAAAACAATAAATCAATAAATCAATTAGTAATAATCTAATTTAAATAAATACTCTCCAATTTAAGTCTTCATTAAGACCTTGTGGGTACATAGTATTAAATTTTAAAATATACATAGCTTCCTTATGTATCAAAGCTTGTTTGATGTATGAAATATTATGCCAAGAACAATTTATTTTTTCTAAAACTGTGGCTTGAAGTTCTTCATTTTTACTATTATGAAAGTCTTTGAAATGTGCAGCTACAGAACTTTCTTCTCTATTATTAGTGATGTTCCTAGCATGTTCTAACAACCTAACTTTAAATGCCCGTTTGGTCTCACCAATATAGAATTTCTTACATGGGCATTTAAGGGCATAAATCACCCCTTTGGAGTTACAGCTGAAAACACCATAAGTGTTAAATCTAACATTATTAATATGAGAAAATTTATTAACCACAAAACTACAAGCTTTGCATTTCCCACACTTCAAAGTACCACTAAAAGATAAACTACGTTGTAAACTAATCACAGGCATCTCAAATCTACTCTTTACTAAAAAATCATTTATATTCCTACCTCTTTTGTATGAAAATTGTAAATCAACATCCAACCATAAAGACACATTATGTAGGGAACTGAAATGATTCCAATAATGATTAACTAACTTAACCAGTTCCCCACTAAAACAACCATAAGTTGAAACAAAGTATAAAATGTCCCTCAGCTTAACTTTAGCATTTTGCACATCTGAACACCTAGTATAAGCTTTATTAACAACTTTTTTGTACCTGTAACCACAAAACCTATTATAACTATTTTGTATAACTTCCTTATTATATCCCCTTTGACTAAAAGAATGCATTAATAAATTCAATTCCCCATTAAAAACAACTTTACTATTACATAATCTGGAAATCCTAAGAATTTCACTATATGGCAAAGTTTCCAACGTATGTGGAGGATGACAACTAGTGCCATGCACATACTATGTACCACCATCAAACTTCCTATTAACAGAAGTTACTAAACTCTTTCCATCAACAATATTTAAAATAATATCAAGGAAAGGAATAGATGTACCTTTTTTCAACCCATCAAATTCCAAGGATAACCTTTTTCTATTTAGGTCTAAAATAAAATTATCCACTAAAATTTCACCACCTTCAACCAAAAAAAATAAATCATCCACAAACCTAAAATATTTAATAACATAATTCTGAAAAAAATATTTTCTATATAAAAATTCTGATTCAAATAAACCCATAGCTAAATTTGCATACATGGGGGCAAATGCTGCCCCCATGGCTGTACCTCATTTTTGTCGATACAAACAATTATCAAATTCGAAAAAATTATTTGTCAAAGAAAAATGAATAAGCTCTAAAATATACTCTGTAGCAGGATAATCCCCTTGGAAAAACCTGACAGCCTCCATACCAAATTGATGACTAATATTTGCATAGAGCCTTTTAACATCGATGGTAATCCAATACATTTGCTTATTCCATTTAACTTCTTTAATTTTTTTCTAAAAAATCAAAAACATCAGTCATATATGAAGGTAAAGTTTTAACCTTAGTTAACAAAAAATTATGTAAAAAAAGACCCAAATTGTGCAAAAAATAATTACATCCCGAAACAATAGGTCTCCCTGGAGGTGTTATCAAACTTTTATGTATTTTGGGAAGACAATAAAAGTTGGCCATTTTACAACCTTCTCTATTAAATTTCTTCTTTAAATGATGAAAATGTTTATGAAAAGGTAGGACATATTTCATATAACAATGCTTTAAAGGAATATGATGAGTTACTTGGGAAGGGTGAAAGGTTAGGCTATTTCTCTCACATGGATTTAAAGAAGAAATTTAATAGAGAAGGTTGTAAAATGGCCAACTTTTATTGTCTCCTCAAAATACATAAAAGTTTGACAACACCTCCAGGGAGACCTATTGTTTCGGGATGTAATTATTTTTTGCACAATTTGGGTCTTTTTTTACATAATTTTTTGTTAACTAAGGTTAAAACTTTACCTTCATATATGACTGATGTTTTTGATTTTTTAGAAAAAAATTAAAGAAGTTAAATGGAATAAGCAAATGTATTGGATTACCATCGATGTTAAAAGGCTCTATGCAAATATTAGTCATCAATTTGGTATGGAGGCTGTCAGGTTTTTCCTGGGGGATTATCCTGCTACAGAGTATATTTTAGAGCTTATTCATTTTTCTTTGACAAATAATTTTTTCGAATTTGATAATTGTTTGTATCGACAAAACGACAGCCATGGGGGCAGCTTTTGCCCCCATGTATGCAAATTTAGCTATGGGTTTATTTGAATCAGAATTTTTATATAGAAAATATTTTTTTCAGAATTATGTTATTAAATATTTTAGGTTTGTGGATGATTTATTTTTTTTGGTTGAAGGTGGTGAAACTTTAGTGAATAATTTTATTTTAGACCTAAATAGAAACAGGTTCTCTTTGGAATTTGATGGGTTGAAAAAAGGTACATCTATTCCTTTCCTTAATATTATTTTAAATATTGTTGCTGGAAAGAGTTTAGTAACTTCTGTTAACAGGAAGTTTGATGGTGGTACACAGTATGTACATGACACTAGTTGTCATCCTCCACATACGTTGGAAGCTTTGCCATATAGTGAAATTCTTAGGATTTCCAGATTATGTAATAGTAAAGTTGTTTTTAATAGGGAATTGAATTTATTAATGCATACTTTTAGTCAAAGGGGATATAATAAGGAAGTTATACAAAATAGTTATAATAGGTTTTGTGGTTACATGTACAAAAAAGTTGTTAATAAAGCTTATACTAGGTGTTCAGATGTGCAAAATGTTAAAGTTAAGCTGAGGGACATTTTCTACTTTGTTTCAACTTATGGTTGTTTTAGTGGGGAAATGGTTAAGTCAATCATTATTGCAATTATTTCAGTTCCCTACATAATGTATCTTTATGGTTGGATGTTGATTTACGATTTTCATACAAAAGAGGTAGGAATATAAAAGATTTTTTAGTAAAGAATAGATTTGAGATGCCTGTGATTAGTTTACAACGTAGTTTATCTTTTAGTGGTACTTTGAAGTGTGGGAAATGCAAAGCTTGTAGTTTTGTGGTTAATAATATTTTCTCATATTAATAATGTTAGATTTAATACTTATGGTGTTTTCAGCTGTAACTCTGAAGGGGTGATTTATGCCCTTAAATGCCCATGTAAGAAATTCTATATTGGTGAGACCAAACGGGCATTTAAAGTTAAGTTGTTGGAACATGCTAGGGACATCACTAATAAAAGAGAAGAAAGTTCTGTAGCTGCACATTTCAAAGACTTTCATAATAGTAAAAATGAGGAACTTCAAGCCACAGTTTTAGAAAAAATAAATTGTTTTGGCATAATATTTCATACATCAAACAAGCTTTGATACATAAGGAAGCTATGTATATTTTAAAATTTAATACTATGTACCCACAAGGTCTTAATGAAGACTTAAATTGGAGAGTATTTATTTAAATTAGATTATTACTAATTGATTTATTGATTTATTGTTTTACTAATTAACTTTGTATATATAAATGAAGTGTGTCATTATGTTTTTTACTCCTTGAAGGCTAAGGCCGAGACATCAGAGGAATAAATTTGCTTTTTTCTGTTCTTCTTTTTGTGGATTTGTGGATTTCTGAGAGTTGTTTTCTACATTTATCTGTTGGCTCTCTGGTTGTTCATATATTCTTGACTAAACCCAATCTGGCAAAATATGGTAAAATAAACAAAAGCAAAAAATGTGCATGTATGTGTATATATATATATATATATATCCATATATATATATATATATATATATATATATACACACACACATATATATATATATATATATATATATATATATATATATATATATATATATATTTATATGGTTCTACCTGACATAGCGAGACCACACAACACCGACAACCACATCACCGACACCACATATTCGACAGTCCATAAACACGAAACCACACATAACCGACAACGAAATAACCGACGGTACACAAACACGAAACCCCATACACTGCACACACCACAATAACAATTATTAAAAACAAAACACATCCCCATTCCACAAACCACACACACAACACAAGCACACCAAAATCCTTACAAGCCCACACTAAACCTTACCCTAACCCTAAGGTCCGTCACTATCGCACACTTACCTACCCGCTCCCTAACCCTAACTCACTTAACCCGCCTACCGCTCCCTAACCCTAACTCACTTAACCCACCCCTATCGCTCCCTAACCCTAACTCACTTAACCCACCCCTATCGCTCCCTAACCCTAACTCACTTAACCCACCCCTATCGCTCCCTAACCCTAACTCACTTAACCCACCCCTATCCCCACAGACCGTCAATCTCCACACTTACCTGCCTCGCACCCGAGCGTCCGTCACTACCGCATACTCACACAGCCTTTCCCCATGTCGGCATCCTCGGCGTTGGTGTTGTCATCCGTCGTGTCGGTCTTCTGCATTGTCGATGTTCTGCAACCCGCGATTCGCGTCGGTCTTCTTCGTTTTCGATCTTCTGGAGCTCCGAATTCCGCTGTCGGTCTTCTGCGCTGTCGACGAAGTCAGGTAGAACCATTTATATATATATATATATATATATATATATATATAATTGCTTTTATCCTATCTTGTTCTACTTAGAACTGGAACTCACCAGGACTGTTCTCTGTCCCCTTATATTTTTCATTGGCTGTACTGAATCTTTACTGGTCTATAAAAAGTCACTTACTGCTATTCAGTTTCTGAATTTGAATGCCACTTTATAGTCTAATATGGATTTACAAACATTATCAGAATTTACTTTCATTATCCCTAAAATGACTTTACTAGAATACTGTTATTGGAACATTTTCTTATTATTCTAACTTCAGTTTAAACTTAAGCAAAACTTTTGTATACCCACTTTTTGATGACTATGTTTTTAATCATTCTGATTTATTTCAAATAAAAATGTCTACCAATTAAAAGTAATAAACTAATACCTCTTCTCAAAATAATCAGCCTTACAATCAAATCAATATTATTAAATGTTGGGACATGATCCAGCAAGATATAATCAGGTTCAAATAATTGAGAATATTTTCTGATCGATGTGCGCATTAATAGAGTTCTTATACCTCTTACCAACCTCTTTCAAACATTTTCATATCACTACATGATGCCAGGTTACATGTATTTGATTCCAAAAGTTGATTAGTATGCCTTATTACAAGCATTCCAACCCAAAAACCATGGAAATAGTATACCCCCTTCCTTTTATTTGCACCTTTCCATCTCTTATTCCACTAATATTTCCCAAAGCTGCCAAAATTTGTCACTATTCTGGTACATAATTTGGTCAAAACATCTTGTAACCCAACCCAGCAATTGTCTGATGGTCCATTTCTGTTATGGAATAATAGATTCATAAACTATTCAGAGACTCAATAAGACATTCTCATAAGTTATCTTGTGTGTCAAATTTACCCAAGGTGACCATTTTGTTACAGGAGCTAAACCAGGACACTTGAGGGCTACCCCAGGAAGCCAGATCACCAATTAAACTGAAACATTTCTGCATACTGAATACAACATTCAGGACAGAGACTTCCAAACCAGAACAGTTGGTCACCTTAAATTTACCTGACAGTGTTTGCTATGTTTAGACCATGGCTAACAATTTTAATAATTTAGTGGAAGGTGCAATAATTATTTTGACCAGTGTTCCTCTACTAGAATAGTTTTCTTTTACAGATATTTTTACGAATAACTTTTTGCCTATGTTAGAAGTACGCAATTAGTACAGTCTTTCCAAATGTTACATTGATAATAAGATAAATATTCTGTTTGAGTTAATATGTAAATATGTGGATACGTACATACATAATTTCTTAAGTGCTGAAACAAGTGATTTATTCCCCCTCCCAACAGGTCACAATGAAACTTCTTTCTGATGAACAAACATTTTACTCATCCTATTTGAAAAATTGTGATTTAAACAAAGAAAACTGAGAGAGAATACTCATCTAACCCTTGTCCATTTACAGCACAAATGCTGATAGGGGAGAATGAGCTTGAAGGCCTGACACCAGCTCACCTGTTTTTGGGGAGGAAGACAGTTTGGCCCACCACATTTATTATACCTACAAGTGGGTAGGTAATTGCTGGTGGAAGAGACTGGGCTGGCAATGTCAGTTGTGGGTTTACAAGTTGCTCTGAGTCAAGGAGGTAGACATTTGTTGCAGAATGCATATCTGTCGCAGCCAGTTAGCCATTGTGAGACTGCAAGATGCCTACTGGGAAAGAGGTAGGTGAGATGGGTTGGAAACCTCCAAGAGACCAGCATTTAGCCAGCTCCCTAAGACCTGCCTCTCACCTTTCAGGGAAGCCATGTGGCTGATACGGCTCCATTGATGGAAATGAATGGGCTATAGGGCTCTCACTTCATCCAGAGATGTATCCTTGGAAAAAGTAAATAAGCCATTTGGACACAGGAATAGGAGCCATTGTCTAAGTCCTATTGAGGACATAAAGAAGAAAAGAAAGAAAAATGGGATGGCATTTGTTAAATGCACTGATTTATATACCTTTTAAATGATTTTAAATGCAATGGATGACTGTTAATTCTTATCTCATGTCATCTAAAAGAGCTTCCTCTTATATTTGCATTCATTTTTGTTCTGAAAGGTAACAATAATAATAACATCCTCTACATTTATTTATTTTTTATTTTACCCACTGTTCATGAATTATGGTATTATACAAATGCAAATGTGAAACATTTGTCTTGACAACAGGCGTTATTAGCCATTGAGCTGGTTCTGATTACTAAGCACAGTCTTATTCTGACAATAGCTCCAATTACCCTAGTCCCTAGTCCAGTTTTATGTTAACACTCAGTGGATTACACCTCAGGAGATATCTCCCCTGAGACCTTTTTTCATATGCTCTTAAATATCTGAATGGAAATAAACTCTCAGACAAATTCAAGAAAGATTAACAGTGGAAACTGTTATTTCAAATACTAATAGACTAGAAGTAATGTGTGTTCCATTGGCTAATATTTATAACTTTGTTGTATTACAGTGGTTTGTCATGTCACTGTTAGAAATACTCAATAAGCTGTTAAGAGTGGTGTTAATTTATTTGGCTATTACCACGTCTGTCTGTCAGCCTTTCTGTCCACCTTATTTTCTCATTGCATTTTCCCCATGCATGCTGACCCTTCAAGCTTCTCCAGTCAGACTCAGCCCACAGATCTCATACCATAGACATACCTGCTATAGTACAGGACAAATCACCTGGAAGTGTTGACATCCAGGCAATCATGAAAGATTCTTCTGTTTTTCCCTGCATCTAACCATAAACCAAGATAATTCTGGCTTTCCTCCATAATCTGCCATGACCTTAGTTACTGCACTAGTTGTCCTTAAGATAGGAAATATTCAGTAGATGCCCCTTAGCAGCATTACTTCTTCTAGGATATAAGCTGTAGAGGACTTTTACTGGCATGGTCCTAATACCTGGGTATTGACATGAGCACATAGATCTCCACAGGGACATCCTTCTCCTCTTTGTCCTATGCCCATTTACACCATATATTAGGGTAAGGGCTAAGGTAAGGGCTGCAGTCACCAATGTGGGTAGCCACAGCTCACATTTCCTCTACACTGTCTCACTGCTTTCTATGCTTCACGTCTTGGGAATCACCATACTTCCAGCCTAATTGTTCCAGTGCTCATGTCTCTGTTCAGGTCATTTAGGTTGCAGTCAGGGTTTTAGCTCTCTGTGCCATGGAGCAATGACTGATCACTTTTGTGATTCACAAACAAATCCTCATTATGTTTGGTTCTTGAAAATATTTAAACACCTGCTTTACTTACTTATTTCTTTAAACTGAAAAACTAATACTGTAATTGACATCTATGCAAAATAAATATTTTTCTATCAAATAAAAAGATTTGTGACAAAAAATAAATATCATAATTGCTACTCTGAGCATGGCATGCACTGATTTGGCTTGTGGAAGGCAATATTCAGAATGCAATGCAGCTATCCAGTGTGTCACATGCAAGTGCATTTGTTTTAAACCCTTAAGTGATCCCCAATGCCTGTATATTCTTTAACATTTCTGAAATTTTGGCGTTTTGTTTGAGATAGCTGAAGCAGCTTTTGTAAATGGCTTCTTATTCTTGGAAGAGAAGTGGTAGTTCTGAGAAGAGAGGTTGATCATGGTTTATACATCAAGGGGAACAGGATGCAGTATTAGAAGGAAGCTCGGCATGCAATTTCACAAGGTAAAAGGAGATCTTTGGTGTCATTGTCAGCCAGTATGCTCCTAGTGAGGGTTAGCTCTAAGTAGAGCCTTAGTGAGCCATAAGCCTGTCCCTATGATCCCTACTTCACCTCCTTCAAGGGATTGAGGCTGCACACACCTTACTCCATCCTGCCACCCTCCAGAATGGGCATATTATCCCTCCTTGCCATTGCCATTATGTGCCCACACTGATAATTGAAATTGGATTGCCTGGGCTAACTCATGGCTTTATCTCTGTGTGTGACAGGTACTGATATGTTAGCCTTTTGAAGGGATATGCAGTGATTTTTAAATATACAGCCACTTTAAAGATATAAAAAATATACCTGTCTATCTATCTCTACAAAATTACAATTTTGACTATGTAAAAGCACTTATTTATATTCAGTGATTTTCTTTGCTTCTAGATACAGAGCTGAAGGGGTACATTTGGTTACTGTAGTCATGAAGGACCTGCCTTTCAGTGTTCTTATAGATAAGCAATTTTCCGACCTTTGCTACAATCATTTTATTTGTTACCTTTCTGCATGTCTTCTTGCACTATGTGTTCACCATCTTCCTTTCTCACCTTTTTTAATCATGTATGCCTTGTATTTTGTCTAAGAATTAAAATCTCATTCCTATGTAGTGCTCTTCCTCCTGGAACACTGCCATAGTTTGTTTATAAGTGCCGATTGCTTCCAGTTTCCTAACTCATATTTGGCCACGTCACACCATTCCACTAAAATCTCACTACTCAGTATTTTGTTTTTGCACCCTTACCCTTTTCTGCACGTTATACTGCACAGTAACGTAATCGGTGTTAGCTACTGGTGCTTTAACAGTGACATCCATAATTATGCTTGGTGTTGGTTAAGACTACATTCAGAATTCAGTCCTTTCTGACTCAGTCTTGCAATTTTTGTTTAAATAACTGATAGTCTAATAACATAATCAGCTCTTGGTCTGTCTTCCCAGTAACTTGAAATTTCCCAGTCTGATGCTGGGAGATCAAGCTGCCATATGACTGTCATCTTTTTCCTGACCCTTTTTCATTCTTTTACCCTTAATTCTTGATGTGACGGGCACCCCTCCATTCGTCTACCTTAATTACCTATTCAAAGTTCTTATCCTGCCTTTTCCCTTACCCCATTCCTGGGGTGGTGCTCCTCCTTCCCTCTTAAGCCACATTTAACATCTTTCTTTATGTAACTTGTTCTAGCTTCTCAACTCCTTTCTCTGTCATTGGTAAATAACTTAGACAGAGGCACCTGCATGTCCCACCCTGTCTTGACATTCTCCATATTTAGTGATACCACTGATATGTTCTCCCCCTTCTTGCAGTAATGCTTGCACTTCCTGCTCTGCTGCATTACATTACATAGTAATACTGCTCCGCTGTGATCCATGGCACTTCTCTTTGTTCTTCTGTAATATTCGAAACATGCTTTTTCCTTTCTGTCAGCTGTTTTATAACTACCCCCTCTATTTACTGCTTTGACAGCCTCCTCATTCTATCTAACTTTAAAGGTACAGTCATTGAGCTGTACTTTCTCATCCTGACTCTAAACACTACTCTCCTTTTTGAGAAAATATCGAATCTCTCTTTACCACAGAATTGTCTCTCTGCTTTGTCTTACTTATCTGCTTGACCATGCCTTTTTTGCAACCAGAGTGAGTCATTATATTCCTAATACTTTCATTTCTTAGTCAGCTAGCTTTTGGCATGAGTAAAACTTCTCAGAATACTTTTTATTTTATTATTTTATTTTACATTTGTTGACCGGGCTAGTCTAGCTGCAGACAATTCCATTTTCAGTAGAGGCCCGGGGAGAAAAGCTCCACAGAGTGAGATACATTCAGAGATGAAAAAATTTAGATACAAAAAAATTTGTCATACAAAAATGTAATAGCAGTACTCATTATAATGAAAATCTAAGAGTTAGTAATAGAGTTTGCAAGCAAACATTAAAAATAAAAGATAACACTCATATATAAATAAAACTACTACAAGAGTTAGTTACTAAAAACACTCAATACAGTTGAATTCTCAATTAACAAGTTGAAAAAATACTGATTGGATTAACATAGAAAGGAGTGAGGTAAGGAGAATAAAGTGAGAGGAGAGTAAGGGAAAAGGTGGGAATAGAAAGTGGTGAAAATAAAAGAGGAAGCACTGCAGAATAGCAGGTAGAGAAGTAAAGGGAAGAGAAAAGAAAGACAAAAAGTATGCAGAATAGAAAGGAGAAGAGAAATGGTTTTATTTAGGTAGTAATAGTGATAGACTAATCAGGTTTATTACAGGAGCAAAGCCAGTGATTTTGGAAATGCACTTTAATGTTCTGTTTGAAAAGAGGCAATGAAGTTTTCTTTGTTATGCTAGTGGGTAACAAATTCCATTTTGTCCCAATAGCATTGGTAAATAGAGAGTCACCAGCATTATTATTTGATTTTGTTGAACTTGTCAGAAGTTTGCTGGATGAGCGGAGAGAGTTGAGATTTTTATAAGGGGTTATGAGTTGTGAGAGTATGGGGGTATTATTAGGTTGGTATAGTATTTTATGGGCAATGCAGAGTTGATGGATTAAAAGATAGTTCTGAAACTCTGGCCAGCCTAGAAGTTTTAAGTTGAGGCAGTGATGAGTTCTATAGGGATAACCAGTAGCAAAGCGGGCAATGTTATTATAACAGGTTGCCAGTTTGTTAAGGCTGTTTTTTTGAGGTTAGTGAAAATAGGCGCAGCATATAGAAGAGTTGAAATAAGATGAGAGTGAGCAATTCTTGTTCTGGTAGATGGTGTAAGAAAAGGTCTGATTCGATATAAGGATCCTATCTTTCTGTTAACTAGCTTTATGGAGTTGTTAATGTGTAGGTCGAAAGAGAGATTATTGTCAATTGTAATACCTAACAATTTAGTTGAAGTGTCGGGTAAGATAACAGTGGCGCTGTTTGAAGAGATGGAGAAATGTAAGGGGGAGGTTCTAGATGTGGGAGTAAAAAGAAGAAGTTTGGTTTTTTTGTCATTTAGTAAGAGGAAGCGACTAGAGAACCATGTTTCTACTGTACTGAATACTTTTTGGGTGAGAGAGATTAGTTCTGGGGTAGATGGAGCTGAGCAAATGAGTGTCGAATCATCTGCATATTGAATGCAGGTTGCTTGAGGGATTATTGTTTGAAGATCATTAATGAAGAGGGAGAAAAGAAGTGGGCCGAGGATAGAGCCTTGAGGAACCCCAATGGAAACAGGCAGGAGAGACGAGATGTGGTTATCCCAGAGAACAGCTTGTTTTCTGTTTGTGAGGTAAGATTTAAACCATTTAATGGCTGGGGCATCAAATGAGATGGATTCGAGTATTAAGTAATAAGGGGTGGTTTACCATATCGAATGCTTTGGAGAGGTCAATGAAGAGGGCAGAATAGAGTAAGTTGTTGTTTCGGTTCTTGTTTATAGTCTCTACAAAAGAAAGCAGGGCAGTGGTAGTACTGTGATGTGGTCTAAAGCCATGTTGGCAGTTTGCTGTTATGTTATGCTTTGAGAGATATTGTACAAGTTGAAGGTGGATACACTTTTCCATAATTTTGGACAGAGGTGAGAGGAGAGCAATAGGCCTATAGTTGGAGTAGTCAATTGAGTTTCCACCTTTGTGAAGTGGAATTATATGAGATACCTTCCAAACTTCAGGGATGATTCCTTCAGTAATTGTTCTATTTATAAGTATAGATATAGGATATGCAACAACCTTAGCAGCCTTTTGAAGAAAAAGGGAAGGGAGTTTATCAGCAGTGGGGGTGCATGGTTTTAGCTTGAGAAGAAGTCTGTGAATATACGATGTGGAGATAGGTTGTAGAGAAAAGTTAAAAGGGGAGTTGGTAAGTTTACTTAGAGGAGAGAAGTTGTTGGCATTAAGTTGTTTAGCTAGTGCTTGAATAGTTTCTGTGAAGAATGAGTTAAGAGCATCTGCAGTCTGTTGTGGGGTATCAGGGTCTGCATTTAGTGGGGAAGGTGTTTTGGAAGTTCCTGGTGAGAGGAGTTTATTGATTGAGGACCAGAAAAGTTTAGAATTGTTAAGATGGGTTTGTTGTAGGTCAATATAGAATTTCTTTTTATCGGCTATAACTGCTTTTTTCGTTAGATTTCTATGCTGTCTGAAGAGTAGGAGATCTGTATTATTTCTGTGGGATCTCCAACTAGCCCAGACTTTATTCCTAGTGAGAATAAGATTTTTGGTTTCATGGGAGAGCCAAGGGGCTGTATTGGATTTCATTCTAATAGTACGTTACGGTGCATGTGTGTCAAGAATGGATAAAAATATTTTGTTAAAATGTAGTACTGCATCTTCAAGAGGGAGTGTTTTTAATGGGTTCCAGTTACATGCACTGAGTTCGGCTTGAAATAGGTCAGGATTAAAATGTTTGATGGTACGTATTTTTCTAGTAATGTGGGGATTTGGACAGTCAGTTTTTCTCTTGTTATAAAAGTTAAGGAGTGGTCACTAACATCGTCTGGCAAGGTTCCTACTTTGTAATTAGTTTTTAGTCTGTTTATAAGTATCCAGTCTAAAATGCTTTCTCTATTAGTATGTTTATTGAGCCTAGTAGTCAAGGTAATGGTTTGGGTGAAGCCGTGAAGGTTAATATGGGATGAAGGATTTTCTGCATTAATGCTATTCCAGTCTATGTTCAGGTCTCCTAGAATGATGGTTTCCTGTGGATAAGTAGCTGATATGCAACTAAGATAATCTTGAGTATTGGAATATTGTTACCAGGAGGCAGGTACATACAGATGATATGTATGGATTTTTGGAATTTAATTGGAGTTTGATAATGATGGATTCTATCTTGCTATCTTGAGATGATAGTGGTGGAAGGCTAGTGATATTAAGATGGTTTTTAAAAAGAATAGCAACACCACCACCTTTTCTTTTGGGACGATCGAGTCTTACTATGTTATAGCCTTGGGGAATAATTTCAGTGTCTTTAGTGCTAGGTTTTAGCCAGGTCTCTGAGAGGCATAGAATATCAAATGAGTGTATGTGAAGGAGGGCATGTAGGTATGGTACTTTGTTGTTTAAGCTTTGGGTATTAAGATGTCCGATTAAGAAGCTATTATTGGTTCTGGGCATATGTACTGTGGGGGAAGAGAGTGAAGGGCCAGGGTTAGGGTGGATATCACCATCTTGAAGGGTAGGATTGCTACATTTGATAACCAGGTAGAGTCTATGTAAGGTTAGATTTCTATTTTTGTTATAAGTTGTCAAGACATAGTTGAGATGTCTAAGTCTGTGGAATTTTGGTAGTTGATAATTGGAGGTAGATGAAGTAAAAGGATAAGAGATAAGTGGAATGATAAATGTAGAGGTGTGTTTATGTGGAAGGAGGGATAGAGTATCAAGTGATATCTTGTAAGAGGATAGGAGATAGACTGAGCATAGGGTAGAGAGTAGCAGGAATGACAGTAAATGCTGGCTAGGCAGGTAGGGAGCCATGGGAAGATGAGTTTGAGAAGTTAGAGAAGGCTATAGAGTGTATGAGAGGCAAGGATGTAAAAGGGGTATTCTACTGTAGAGTAGATATAAAGATATAACAGGAATAGGGAAGAGTGGACAGTAATGTGGTAAGGATTAGAGTGGGATAGTAAAGTAAAAGATGTAGAGAGGAGGAGTGGGAAAAATACAGTGGGAGTGTGTTGTAGAGGTGGGGTGTGTGTGGATGGGAGGAAGTTTGAGCGGGAAGGAGAAGGATTGGAAGGGAGGGATAGGGGAGTGGCTAACAGTACTATACGGTTAGCACCCCTGGGGGTGGGTGGGAATTGGGGGTAGGGAAGGGAGCGGAGTGAGCCCATAGGGTGAACAGAGCGGGTAGACACAACAGGAGGTGGAGAGCGGAGACAATCAGAAATGCAGGTAGGTATGGCAGGAGCAAACAGTATGTGGAAGGAAGAGAAAGACAGGAGACCAATGTAGACCAGTGGAATAGGAATAGGTATGCAGGAGTAGGTAGAAAAACAAGCAGTAGGAGGTAAGGTCGAGAGGGGTGAGGTGGAGCTGAGAAGTCAGGCAGAGTACTGGAGCAGTACCAGCAATATTAGCAGGGATATAGGCAGACTGTAAGATAGAATATCGAGCTTAAAGGAGGTAGGGAATGTAATAAATAGCTTTAAGGGCTGATTCTAGGCATGAGAAGTAGTGATGGAGAAAGAGAATAAGGAGAGTGCCACCTAGTGGCTAGGGCAGGTGAAAAGAGGGAAAAGTCTCAAGAAAAAAGAGAGTAGTGTAGAGGCAGGAGAAGGCAAGAGTAAGGGGATATGAGAAGGAGAGGTACCGGCTGCTAGGCACACAAGCACAGGGAACTAATGAACTCTATAGGTTGACTGGAGCAGAGGCTAAGAAATCATCAGTGCAAAGCCCATAACCTACTTTTAGTTCCTTGATAGAGGAGTAAATAAGGGAGGCAGATAGTCTTTCAGTACTGTAGGCAAGGCAGGAAATCGTCCGACACCTGTAGGGCGTAGGCTGGTCAATATTCAAAAGGGATTGAGCTGAGAAATTTCTAGGGGGAAGGGAAGACGGGTAGGGAGGGAGAAAAAAAATAACAGTGTTAGCATTTGTATTAGAGTGAAGGTATGTAGTGGAAACAAGTAACAAGGAAAATCAAAGGTAAAACAGCAGAATAAACTTGCAATCTAACACAGATCAATATGCTTGACTAATACAAAGGTCACATAGGCAAAAACAAGAAGGCAAACATAGAAATGACTTTCACTCTAGCATTCATATCTAAGTAACAGACTCTAAAGACTAGGTATAGTATGTAACAACGCTCAAAAGAGCAGGCAGGTAATAGCAAGTCTAGTATATATTATATCCAATTCACTCCTGACATAAAGAGGTAATAAGTGTTATAGGACTTATGGGCAATATAGTGTAAGCCTGGTCAGTTTCGCTATTGGTAGGTCAGCCTCGCTAGAGGTACAAGTACTATAAGCTACTGTGTTAGCTGTAAGGGGTAAACCAGAGCATTAAGCACAATGTACTGCTTAAAGTAACTGTAGGGGTTTTAACAGAGGTATTCCAGAGAGGACACCGCCTAAAGTAGTGGACGCTGACTCGCAAGGAGCATTTAGCGTTTTCACACAGCAAGGTCTAGTAAGAGCCTTAAATAAAAAAAGAATGGCAGAATGGCTAGTTAAACACATAAAACAGGTTAGCGACAGAGGCGCCTTTAGCAACAAGCCATTAGTGCAAGGTCATTTAGTAAGGCGAATGGCAGTAAGCGTTTTGCAAAGTTAAACATGCCAGGTGTAGATGTAGAATCACCACGTGGGTGGTGCAGGTAGGTAGTAGACGGCTATAACTACTGGAAGTCGGAATAGCTCTACTGCAATATAGGGATTAGACCCAGGCCGCACGCTTAACCATATAGTCACCCTTAGCGTTGTTAAGAATGCAGGAGAAACCCAGATGGCAGTTAGTGTGTTTGCGATTGCAAATATGCCAGTTGTAGATATAGAGAGCACCACGTGGGTGGCGCAGGTAGAAAGTAAAAGGCTGCAACCATAAAATAGTTGGTAAAACTCTACAACAGTATAGGGTTTACACCCAGGCAGCACCCTTAACCATAAGACCACCCTTAGCGTTGTAAAGAATGTGGGGGTAAACCAGATAGCATGTGTTTGTGATGAATAACATAGAATAACAGATTATGCAACAAGTTCTCTTAAGTTAAAAACATCAATGCAGCGTTTCAAACAAGGCAGACAACAGCAAACTTGCGACAAGGTCCATACGCTCAAAGAGCGATAAAAATATCAACAATAAGCAAGGGTAAACCAGATAGCATGTGTTTGTGATGAATATCATAAAATAACAGATTATGCAACAAGTTCTCTTAATTTAAAAACATCAAAGCAGCGTTTCATACAAGGCAGACAACAACAAACTTGCGACAAGGTCCATACGCTCAAAGAGCGATAAAAATATCAACAATAGGCAACAGGTACATGCGCGGATAAGTTGATCCGTTTCTAAGAGGCAATGTGTAACAAAAAATTGAAACTGCAAGTTCGTAACCCAGGGTACACTGTCTGCAAGACAATGTTGACCTCATCAGTTATATAGTAGCATAGCGTTTAGACCTCTAGCAATTCAAAACAGTGAGTATACAGTATTAGGTTCAGTTACAAGGCATCAAGAACATCATTAAAGCCAAGCAGAGAAACTCTTGGTTATTGTAACCTACCAGAGTAAGCACACCAGGGCAGGAGCACACAGCAGCCAGGGACCTGGAAAGGTGAGATACAGAGAAAGGAGTGACGCAGGTACAGGAAGGGGTATAAGTAACCTCACAGAGGAGGGTAGGCGGGGCGGGTGAAAATGCTTGCAAGGAGAAAGGAGAGGGTAGGTGGGACTAAGGAAAAGGGGAGTGTGGACAGAAAAAGACAGGGCTGACTGAGAAAATACGCAAGGGGTAGGGTGGAAAAGAATAATTGAAAGAGGATAGATATAGATAATATTGATTGGGTAGATAGAAAAACAACAGGAGGCGTAGTGTCCAGAATAGAGGTAAGACACAACAGGAGGTGGAGAGCGGAGACAATCAGAAATGCAGGTAGGTATGGCAGGAGCAAACAGTATGTGGAAGGAAGAGAAAGACAGGAGACCAAAGTAGACCAGTGGAATAGGAATAGGTATGCAGGAGTAGGTAGAAAAACAAGCAGTAGGAGATAAGGTCGAGAGGGGTGAGGTGGAGCTGAGAAGTCAGGCAGAGTACTGGAGCAGTACCAGCAATATTAGCAGGGATATAGGCAGACTGTAAGATAGAATATCGAGCTTAAAGGAGGTAGGGAATGTAATAAATAGCTTTAAGGGCTGATTCTAGGCATGAGAAGTAGTGATGGAGGAAGAGAATAAGGAGAGCGCCACCTAGTGGCTAGGGCAGGTGAAAAGAGGGAAAAGTCTCAAGAAAAAAGAGAGTAGTGTAGAGGCAGGAGAAGGCAAGAGTAAGGGGATATGAGAAGGAGAGGTACCGGCTGCTAGGCACACAAGCACAGGGAACTAATGAACTCTATAGGTTGACTGGAGCAGAGGCTAAGAAATCATCAGTGCAAAGCCCATAACCTACTTTTAGTTCCTTGATAGAGGAGTAAATAAGGGAGGCAGATAGTCTTTCAGTACTGTAGGCAAGGCAGGAAATCGTCCGACACCTGTAGGGCGTAGGCTGGTCAATATTCAAAAGGGATTGAGCTGAGAAATTTCTTACAGAGCTGTACCGCAGACGGGCCAACTAAAACAAATCGACATTTTGAAATTCACAGTTTTGACCGTTCAGGGTTTACTTACTTCGTGCAATATGGTTCAACGTCTTTGTATTCGCCTAAAGGGATTTTCAATCCTTTCCAGTGACACGCCATCTGTTCAAAGCTTAGCGGCTTTGTTTTTCAAGACACTTGATGTTGATACTGTTACAGAAACCAGTTCCTTTGGTTCCTGTCCAAGGAATGAGACATCCTCCTCTGTTGTTGGTTCGGTGGATAATTCACAGTAGACATCAGGCAGGTTAACTCGTACTCAGGTTCGCATCCGATAAGTGTCTGCACAAACGGTCCTAGCAAACGAGCTGCACTGTCCACAACAGAAAATAAATCGCTGGAATAATCCCCTAGGAGAAGCCTGTCCACATTGCAAAGTTGGATTAAGCTTCGGCTGCGGCCAGTAGTACAAGGTGCTCATACACTGCTCCCTCTCTTTGCATCACTGTTCTGTCCTATGCCAGCGTCCTCCCACAAACGACTACTTCATTCTAGTCCCACTAACTGCACTCGCACAGTAAATCACATCTGCATCTGGGATGTGACGCGGTATCCATGTTCGAACTGAGCTCTCGGCATATTCATTCCTATTCACTCCCCAAGCAGTTCAAAGCCAACCTCTTCCAACCCTTTGTTCAGGCATAAGTCTATTATCTCCCTGGCACCACATGCTACCAACTCAATTTGCATGCCTTCCTTGACACCATTTCTCTGTATGTACTTTCTTCACATTTGGCTCAGTTTTTCCCTGTCTTGTCTATCCACTCTTCTAGGTCTGTTGCCACTATTTTTTCTTTGTATACCTATCTTCTCAGACACCTGGCATCTGCTTGCAGCCTGCATGAGAAGTTATTTCCTGCCTCATTGTTTCCTCCTGCACATACTGAGAGTCATCTCCATGTATGGTGCATGATGTACATTAATGCATCACTGCGTCACCCCTTGCAAAGTCACAAGAGGAGTTCTCATATAACTACTTACTACTGTGTTATGTATCTTTTTGATGAGCGTTCCTGTATTTGTTATTGAACCTCTGGGTGGTCAAATCAAAAAGGACAGCAATTAAAAAAAATGACAGCAACTCATATGCTGCCTACAGATGTGTCATTCAAAGACAATGTCTATCAGTAAGAATTTTGTGGTGGGCTCCAGTCAACAGAATGCATTGCACAAACACAAATTCCTGTTCACCATTCATTCTGTTACTGATCTTGTCAGTTTGAGAAGGATGTCACTTAGGACATAGTGAGTTGTCAGGGTCTGCAGGAAGGTGGCACTGTCACACATTATCTAAAGTGGAATGATGACAATAGGGGATGTAAGCAGGCATCACTTATAAAAGTGCACAGAAATGTGGTATGGTTTACCCTAGACTTTACAATGAGTCATCAGCAACACAGTCTGCTGCTGGAAATTTTGAAGTTTCTGCAAAAAAAAAAAGTCAAATTGTAAACACACATGCAGAAACACACAAATACATGAAACGGTCCCCGCTTAGACATTGTTACAATCATAGAAGTGAAAGGATGACATACCACGCTGGTGTCACTGTCACTGGCCCGACAAAACTCTCTAGACAAATAGTTATTGCATTTTCCCTCATGTGAGTTTCCTAACTAAAAGGATAAGGCACTTAAGGCAAAACTTAATACCTATTTGTCCAGAAGGTCTTATGGGTCAAGAGTCTGTTGCTGACACAGTGACAATGATACCATCACTGTATGCTGGAGGCTTTGTGCTCAAGTCCCCTCTTACAGCCAATATTATGCCTTTCACCTTTATGAGCCTAACAGTGTAGTGTCTAAGTAGCAGGCCTTCCCTGTATTTGTGTGTACTTTTCTAATTTACACAGAAAGCAAGTATTTTGCAGGAGCAAGCCACATTAACACTGTCTTGGGGGGGAACATCACCCACTCCCACACTTCTTAAAGTACTAAATTCACAAAGGCAATTGTAGCCAGTTAGATGCAATGTATATCATGATGTACACTTTTGAAAAAATATTTATATTTTGAAAAAAATATTTATAATGTATTATGGCAATAGTTCTGGGCCTAAAGTTCTTGAGTCTGTGACAGAGCTTCTCTTTTGAAGGGAGATGACAACAGCAATTCTCCATGCTTCAGGGCATACCCAGTGACTAAGCTTAAACATTTACTTTTTTGCATTGTTAAACTGGTAAGTGAACTGGTCCAAGGACAGTTTTCAGGCACAGTCTAGGAAAACCATAATATTTAGCAAACTGTACAATTAACAATTACAAAGAAACAAAATACTTTGAAATAAAACACTACTGTAGTTTCCCTTAAATCTGAATGCATGTTATGCACTAAACTCAGGTAATGGGAGGGGGTGTTATCCTTATAATGACAATCAAGTATCTGTTATGAGAGATGTGGATGTTTTCAAGTTGCAGGACCCTCAAGATCGGGCAGTTTATTATTCAGACCTATTGCACTGAGAGCAGTAACATTCATATGGTCCTTTAAGTATCAGTTGATGTGGTATCATTAATATTTGTAGAATCAGGCAAGATGTTTTAAAAATTAAAACACTCAGATAGTAGCTTTAATTTATAATCCTACATTATGCAAAATATTTCCATAAACAAAGATTTTCATGTAAGACACCTAAAACTGAAAGTGGAAGCTTATAAAAACAAAACTCTTGCCACAATATTTCAAGTTAACTTCTTCTCAACCACTAGAGGTGATTAAATCCTTAAATTTGCTTTTCTTGTAAGCCCATCACAATTGAATATGTTGCCTTCATGTACCTTTTAGAAAAAAATCCAATAGTTTCTTTTTAAACTTAATTATTTATTACACTACCTCATCTTACTAACCCAGAATCTTTCAGTACCAAAAAATGAAAACCTGCAAACATCCTTATTCAGAAATAAATGTTTATGTAAATAATTAAGCTTAAGCCATGTAGATGTTTTATAATCTGCTTCCAGAAGTCCTCTTCTTGTACCAGCTTAACAACTGCCATAGGTACACAAAACAAGATAGAGAATACCATGACTCTGACAATTAAGTTACTGCTACATACAGTATTTTCTGACTATTCGACAACATTCACCCCAAGGATCACTCCAGTGGCTCTACTCAACAGAGGCACTAGGAACTAAGGTCGGGTGGCACAATGTCAGGGTAAATCCTATGGGCTAGGCTTGTAAAGGCTCCAGGGCCATTAGCCTAGTACACACCTATGAACCTATGAACCTACAATGACTGTAACTGGCTGGCAACCTGCTATCTAAAGTAAATCAGGGGCTTGCTCCAAGGTGGTGTGTGTGTGTGTGTGTGTGTGTGTGTGTGTGTGTGTGTGTGTGTGTGTGTGTGTGTGTGTGTGTGTGTGTGTGTGTGCTGTATTATGCGTGTGTGTGTGTGTGTGTGTGTGTGTGTGTGTGTGTTGTATTATGCAGTATATGCACTGCTCCTTTTGTTGGTGTGCTATGGCTTGTGTGTATTGCTCACCTCTAAAAAAGATATTTGATTGGGGGTAAACATGGTACCTTTTATTTAACAAATTCATAGTAGAAATCAGTGAATTACTTTGTGATAAAACACTTAAATAAAAGTTGATTTTGGTGAATATTAAAAATAAATGGCTGGTTGTGACAGGGAATTCTGGGAAATGTATGCAATGCCACATAAGGCCCAGCCTTACTTATATCATAGAATGCAGCTTCCTCTCTTGCTGCAGCTTTAGTTCTACAATAATGTTCAGAATAATTACACAGAAATTAACATTCATCAGCATTTACATTTTTAGTCATATTGCATAACAGAATCAATCGGGGAGCACTCTGATATTAAAAAGTACACTTGACTCCCACCTTACTCTGGTTTCTGAGTTATCTTCACATCTTGTTGTAGTGAAAAAAATAACAAAAGAATGAAAATAATGATAATAAATAAATAAAAAAGCAATATCACCTTTTTAAATTAAAAAGTAGACTATTTTGTTGGATTGCCTAAATTGTTCACCATGCAATTAGGAAAAAAAAAAGAGTTAAACAATTCCAGCAACAGAACTGTAAGGCAACCATTCAGCATTACAATTCTGCTTCAGATTATGATGCATAGAAATATTTGGTGTGTATAAGGTATGCCAGATATTGCTATTCATAATGCCACCAATGATCAGAAATGCACTAGGGTATGACTGTGACTACCTGGGCAAATCTGCAGTATGAGAAATACTTATATAATGCTGGAGCAGTTTATATACAGAAGACAGTGATTTGCAACTAGAAATCTTATTGAACATGTTGTCATAAAATGTGCTGCTCAAAGACCAGAAGGCTGTGGGTTTTATTCCCAACCTAGATAACTGGATTAATTTTTTCCCATTACTGGCATTATATGGCAGCATCAGGGGATGCTGCACTCCAGAGTGTGCCATCCTTCAGAGGAGATGTTAAATCAAGGCCCCATCTGCCTGAGTTGGTGGTACCTCAGGTGGACGTTAATGATCTGTGTCTTGACCAAATTTTCCCTTGTCCACATAGATACTACCAGCCCTGTGGGACTAACCAGGCCAACAAAGGATTACTAAAAAAAATTAGAAAGTTACTTGGAAGTAGGGGGAGATATTAGTAATCACTGACTTACCCTTATATTTTTTCTCACTCTAGCAAAATTAGATAAGTGGGTATATAACAGACTAGAATACACTAATATGAGCAGTGTACCTCTCAACTGTCCAGATTTTCGCAGAATGTCCAGATTTTTACCTCATATTTTTGGTCTGTTTCTCATAAAATCTCTGTTTTTCTCTGGCAAATCACAGGTCTGATGTGATGACTGAAGTTAGTAACTAATGACACACATCTGAGTTTCAGGCTTCATATCCTTCGGAAAAATTCATGCCAAGACAAATCCTGTTATTCTATCAACTTTCTAAGTTTGTAAGAGCAATATTTAAAATCTGTCCCAATTTCTGGGCCTTTTCCTCCCATTATACCAGGCTTTGTCCAGATTTCTTGCTGTAAGAGGTTGAGAGGTATGATGAGCAGATTTTTCACTTGATCACATTTAAATATCAGTGTATTTCTCTTGTTATTTATTTGTTATTCTCCAGAGGTCAGTATATCACTGATGGCAAATATAACCACTAATGTTGGCTGATAAAATTAGACACAGTTACTTATTTGGATTGTCATAGCACTGTGTGTGTGTGTGTGTGTGTGTGTGTGTGTGTGTGTGTGTGTGTGTGTGTGTGTGTGTGTGTGTGTGTGTGTGTGTGTGTGTGTTTTAATGAAAGGAATCAAAACATAGCTTACATTTTAGCTTTAATGCTAAATTAGTTGTTCACAGCTGGCCTACTGCATTTTTCTAACATTAGAATTCAACTATCTGCAGACTTCCATTTAATTCAGTTTATACCGACAGTAATCATGTCTTAGGTGACAAGAGAAGAAGTGACCACCTAGGATTCCATTCCTCATTGAGATAGAGGGCTGCCTTTTATGATTTAATGATATGTTTTGTGTTATTTCTTTTTTTTCATTTTTGATTTATTTTTTACAAATTCCGGTCTTGAGACTCATGGTGTGATGAGGGGTGATCATGATTCTGTCTGTTGAGGAGTGATGTGGAGTGGCTTGAAGGAGAAGCTAATGAATACCTAACTGTACTGACCTGAGCACCCCTGTCAAATCTGCCCAGCAAATGCTACAGCATACCAACTGACTGTTACCTTATTAATCAAACTTTTTAGCAACAGGCACATAATATAGGTGCCTTTGATATCTCTCCTCTCCCACCTGCAGTGTGCCTGCAACAAAATAAACTCTGCATTTTTTGAACCCTTTAGTATTATCACTGATGGTTGCTATAAGATTATTAATGCTCAAATGTTGAGAAAAAGAAAAGAAAATGTCTGTTAAGTTAACAAGAAAAGCTTTTGTCACCTATGGTAAGTGCAAGATCTGCCTGGCCTAACAAAATGCATGTGTTGTACAACAGTACTCGTGTCAATCCAGCAGCATTAGTTTACAATACTGTGGTACAGCAATTAACATACAGTAGTTGCCTCACAGCCCTTGGATGTGTGGTTTGGTTTTGACTGGAATGCCTTCTTAGTGTGTTGCTAATATTCCACTGCATGGTTTTGCTGGAGTCTCTTGTTTCATCCCATATCTCAAAGACATGCCAGTGAATGGATTGACAAATCTTCTGCATATTTACCCTATGAAAGAACAATTCACGATTGATTGATTGATTGAAAATCATACATCAGTCTTAAAACATCTAGAGCACAGTTTAACTAAATTATGCTAAAATATGCATGTTTTTGTCGGGGGAATATTCTGCACCCCCATGGGGGGGGGGGGTTAAGTCCCAAACACATATATACTAATTCCATAGTCACACAACAATGAAGAGAGATGAAACCTCTCACTTAAGTGCACAGTGATCTCAAGCAAACAGCACATTACTCCTGTGAGGCAAGATGGAACACATTCTCTCACAACTAGCAAAAAGGCAAGCAAGACAATTTATAATAAAAATTAAGCACAGCCTGCTTATGACCTAAATGAATTATATACAATGAGTAATGATGAAGAACCTCTAACAAAGTAAAGTGTTATCAAATTATTTCCATAAAGGAGTGCCCAAAGTCCTTGTCATGTGCTCTCTCTGTTGACAGGCAGATGGCATCATTATGTATCGGCTCCTATTACTTCCAGTTACCACATGTCTCTTTCACTAGGCAAAGTTGGTTGCAAAGTTTGCCGTACTCAACATAAATCATTAACCAGCCTGAACTGCATTCTTTAGCAATCCTTGATGTAGCAGAATAACTTATTTATCAATATCTAATAGGTTTCTCCTCACATATGTAAATTATCAAAAATAAATCTAAATATTAAAATAAAGGAGTGGCTATACTTTAACCCCATATTTTTGTCATTTTTTTGTTATACTGAAAAAAAAGATCCAAAGAAAATTGCACTAGGCCCACAAAGATTACTTGTAAAACAAACAGTAGACCTGGGAAGACGTACAATAAAGCTCGCAGACAGTCGAATTCTCTTCCTTTAATGTCACAACCAAAGCACAAAAACAAAGCTCTGCATTAACATCCTGAATTACATTTTCATTTGTAAAACTTCATCAGATGTGGGCTTAGTAGGCCATGGTGTTGCCGCTGATGGCAGGTGGGCCACACCTGATGAAGTTTTACAAATGAAAATGTAATTCAGGAAGTTAATGCAGTGCTTTGTTTTTGTGCTTTGGTTGTGACATTAAAGGAAGAGAATTCCACTGTCTGCGAGCTTTATTGTATGCCTTCCCAGGTCTATTGTTTGTTTTACTGAAAAAAAAATATACTAACAGAATGAAAAAATTACATCAATCTTCAATCTTATTGGTTGCATTTTTTGCTATAAAATAGAAGCTCAACTTCCTTGCTCAAGATTTTATTTATTTATATTTGTTTCCCTGGAAAGTTCAACTGCGAAAAAAAACTTTTCAGATGAGGCCTGGGGAGAAAAGCTTCACGTTTAACACCAGTTTTTGAGTTTTGACATATACATAGAATACAGTTACATGAAATCAAAAGGAATACAAAATATAGGTAAATGTACATACATGTGAGAAGAAAGCTTTACAATTCCTTACATGAACATAATTTAGAAACAGAGCATGTACATAGCTTGCATAGGTATACACAGTGTTGAGCATTCATAGAAAATAGAACTAGGCTTGTCTATGGCAAAGAGAGATATAACATTGCAAAAGATATTGTAATATTACCTACAATTTCTAGTAATTAAAATAATCAAAAGAAGAATCAGCTTAATTACAGAAATATTAGATTGATGATTAAACATAGTATTTTTGTTAGTAGTAGAGTACCCATGAAGGTATTGTTACATTTAAGATTGAGAAGTAAAGTAATTAGGAAAGAGGGAATGGTTAGGTCTACTTGGACTGCTATAATGAATACTAAGTTTTGGACAGATGGAGGGAGAATGATAAAACTGTGATGGGGTTAGAGTGAGACAGTAGTTGATCTAATAAGAGAGAAAAAGAAGAGATTGAGTCTTGTCACTTGGAGCCTGTGATTTATATAGTTTATGTAAACAAAGTTACTCCTTGTGGTTGCATGAGTATCTTTCTCTGGACAATACTGGACAAAGGGACAAGATCAGGGACAGATTTTGGCTCCTGTACAGTTGGTCAAGGTGAAATTCCTTGAATTTCAGTTCCTTGTAGGAAAACAAAACAGTGAAAGGCAGAACCTCAGTTACTGCTTTCCATAGAAAATCATTCCCAGTATGGTTTCTAAGTATGTGATGCCGAATATTTACTTTTGTCGGGAGATTTCTCCCTTATTTGAATTAGTATACAGATGTTTGGAGGGGTGTATGGCTTGCCACTGAAAAAATGCTAAAAGTTTCATTTTTCACTCCTTGTGCTTTGGGCATTTTTGTTTTCTTTCTGTATTTTGGATTGTTGGCTTTGTGGAAATAGGTGATTCATAGTAGAAACACGGATTTTTAATATTGTTGTTATAAACTTAGAACATTACTAAAATAACCTTTTTTGATAGCATGTATTTTCTGAAAGATAAGATGTGGCAAAGTCAAATGTCTGTCATTATTTAATGTCTAGTATCCTCAAAGATTTGCCTGGGTGGCCACGGTGGTGCAGCGGTTAGTGTTGCCACCTCACAGTAAGAGGTACTCCAGTTCGATCCTCAGCTGGAGTGCCTTCTGTGAGGAGTCTGCATGTCCTCCCTGTGGTCGCGTGGGTTTCCTCCGGGTGCTCTGGTTTTCCCCCACATCCCAAAGACATGCTGTAGGTGAATTGGACACTCTAAATTGGCCCTAGGCCTGAGTGTATGCATGTGCGTGCCTTCTGTGGAAGGCTGGGCGCCGGGCTGGAAACTCGACACCGTAAAACTCCACTGCCAATCATGAGCAGAAAGGTAATCCACTGTGGCAACCCCTAACCAGGAAAAGCCAGAAGAAGAAGATCCTCAATGATTTGCCTGGAAACTGCAAATGTTACGAGAAACAGAATAAAAATATGAAGCAAAATTCCACAGATATGTTTGGAATCAGAGGGGTCCTCACCAACAATTGGGACATCTTGGAAGGAGAAAAAGGTCTGACAAAGTTACTTGGGACATCCCCAAACTTCTGTTTCAAACGAACCTCTTCTTTTGGTGGTGCGTTCGAGAGGAATAAAAGCCCATCCCCACAGAGCGAAGTATTGACAGAACCCGGAATGTCTGACTGCAGTAAGTGGGTCATCTGTGTACACATAAGAAAAGACAACAACGTCAACTCCCCGCACTGCAACAGAACTGTCAGTCTACATGACCACTATGACTGCAACACAAAAAATGTAGTCTACTGTGCTTTCTGCGAACACTGCGGGAATTTCTATATCGGTAAAACGAACAGAAAGCTGAGTAGCCATATTAAAGAACACACTGCAGCAATAGAATAAAACCAGGCAACAAGTTGCTTGCAGTAAAAGGTAAACGCTCCTAAATCCGACGACAGAGTATAATAAATAAATTAACCACAAAAAGGAGCGAAATGGCTTTGCAGTAAAAAATCCAGTTCCCAATGTAAAATAGCAAAAACAGCAAACCTCTGTTTCCAATGTAAAACAGCTTTTTCAGCTCATAAAAGTAGTATGCTGCAAAGTAAAGCAAGTGTAGCTGGTTCTTCAACCCAAAAAGAATCGCACAAAAGTATAATCCAAATGAGAACTTTAATAGCTAGTTAGAGTTAAGTGCTTTCACCAAAAGGCTTTTTCAAAACTTCAACCCACTGCAGCAATACACAAACAGGACAGTTTGAATGGGTTGGCTAAACACAGTGCTATTTGCCCAAACTTTACAGGATTCAAATTCACAGCACTGGAAAAAATAACAGAATTTGTAGGGGACATGGACACATTCCTGCAAGTCTGGGAATTAAAATGGCAGATAGAACTGAGAGCTGATGTCTATCCAGGTCTCAACGAAACACTGAACATTAAATGTGCACTTAAATGGTATAGAGACTGAAATGTGATAGGGTTTGAAGAATTGTGCAAGAGGGTTTGAAGAATTGTGCAAGAGGATTTAATGTGTTTATGGATTTACAACTGTGCAAGTGAATATAATGTGTTTCCTCTCTCTCTCTGACTTTTGCCTCCCCCCTACCCCCTACACACATGCTCCCAGTCACCAGGCTAGCCCCCGCTGACCCCACCAACAACCCCCCCCCCGGTCTCACTTTTCACGCAGCCATTCAAGGGGTGATATCATTCGCACTGACAGTCTTCTGGTTCACTCTATTATTCATATTCTCCTACCCATCAAACCCCAGCTCCACACTCCTTGTCATGGGAGGCCCCCTAACAACCCCCCCTCAAGTCCACATCGCATTCCTCCCACTCCCCCATCAGGTGGCATACCCACACATTTCTCTACACACACTTTGATACCCAAGCATAGTAGGACTCTCTACCTGACTCCTCCTCCTTTCTCCATGCACTTCTTTACTTACCTTTGGAGGCAGGGTCTCATAAGTTACGTGTTTATATTAGAATTATCACAGCATGACTCTCATCCTTCCCAGTTCCCCCATATTTTTAATAACATTTTTTTTTTATTTTTATTTTTTTTGTTTTGTTTTGCACACAATTCCTTTTTGCACACAATCCCCTTTTTTGCACACAATCCCTTTTTGCACACGATCCTTATTAGTATGCACATGTCACCACAAGGCTATTACTGTCTGACCAATTTACCTTATGTAACTGCGATTGTAATGTTAATGAAAATGCACACAACCCTGCCTGTTCACACTTTACTATTGGAAAGGAACTGTTGTTAATTTAAATGGCCTGCTAGAATTAATGTATTTAAAGGAAGTGAAATGGTTGCTCATAGTTATAAAACATGTCTTTTTGAAGAAGTCTTGATAATAAAAAAGACGAAAGCGCTAAAGTACTACAAGAGTTGTTGGTGTGATTTACTATTTTTTGAATGATATATATATATATATATATATATATATATATATATATATATATATATATATATATATATATATAGTGGAATATTCATCATAAGCCATTAAAGGGTCTAGTGAGAGCATTAAAAAGGCCCTGAACCCAACACTTGGAAATTTGTGTTACAGAGATAGGGTAGCTGTGATGAGTTAAGACCTCATTGTCAGCTAATTTTTATTTCTCTGAATCACAGTTACTACCATGAAGAGCAGATCATTGCTGATCTGCATATTGTGGTAGTAAACTGCTGCTCATGTAGGCAGTGGCATTCTCCATCATTCTCCCATACACACAAGTACAAAAAACAGACATGCACAGACACATCACACAGACAAACACTGACCACTGTCCATGTACCTCTCCCTCACCTGTCTGCCTTTTTGTGGTTCCCCATTCCCAATCCCTGTATAGTTGAAGTGTCGTTATGGCATGTGTCTAGTATGTCCTGGTGACTAGTGTGTCACTCAGCCTCTCCCAGTGACTCTAATACTGCAAGTGCTGTTATGCCACTGCCCTGGGGGCTAATGTGTCCCCCCACTACCATTCACCATAATACTGTAAGTGCTATTATGGCACTGTCCTGGAGACTAGTGTGTCCTCCTGGCCTCAATCACTATAATATTGTAAGTACCGTTATGGTACTGCACTGATAGCTAGTGAATCCCAACATCCCCAGCTCCCATAGTGATGTTAGTGCCATTTGTACATTTAACTGTACTACTTCCCTGCTATCTAGTGGGTCCCTCACACCCAGTCCCCATACTGTGATCAGTGCCATTCATGCAATTATATTTAGAGTCATTCCTGGCATCAAGTGATTCCCTCCACCCCCCTCAATCCATGTACTGATGTTGGTGTTATTACATCATTTAACTTCACGGTTTCCCCTGGTATCTAGTGGTGCCCCTCCCCAAACAGCTGTTATGGCACTTATATTTCGAGTAATCCCTGGTGATGAGTGTTTTCCCTCAATCCGTGATCCCTATACTGATGCTGGTGCCATTAAGGCACTTATATTTTGATTAATCCCTGATGTGTAGTGAATCCTCCACCTTCCAACTCCTGTACCAATCCCAAAGCCATTATGGCACTTATCTATACTGTTTCCTGGTGTTTATTGGCTTTTCTTGATCCCTTTACTGCCAACAGTGCTGTCATGCGACTTACATTTAGAATAATCTCTGGTGTCTAGTGTTACCCCCATCTCTGTACTTATACCGATGCTATTAAGTACTTAGGTTGAATGTGTATCCCTGGTGTCTAGGCTACCCAACTCCCTGATTTCCATAGCACAGACATGGTTCAGTATCATGACATGGTGGGGATGGCTGTGATAATCTACATGGCAGAATGATTTCTTGAATCGCTCGGTGTGTATATGCAGTTTCAGTAGAGACAGAACATATCTAATTAGCATATCTCTCCCAGACTGCCTCATTAGCATTCAGCACACCCATGAGGCTGAGTGAACGTTGTACTGCACATCTTTGTGCTTGAGCACACTGCAGTACCACATTAGGGTGATTGCTGAATAGCAAAAAGGTACCATGACATGTTCACAGAGGTGTACACATAGTGGTGCCTTCCTGAATCCCCTTATTGTAATTTTTGACCCAAAATGAGATGAGTCGCTGTGTTTCCAAACAATGTCACAGTCTTATATGCTTTATTAAAAATTGTATATACCAACATGCAACTTATCTTATTTGTTTTTCTAAATGTAGCTACAGTTTGTTACCATAGCTTGACAGTGTAATTTATTAGAAAATGAATCTTTAGGAACAAGCTGCCTATTTGTGGAGAAAAATACAAGTAGACTACATAGCATTTCTTCACAGGATGGCACAATGAATAAGACAAAACTGTATAATAAATAAGATGAACTTAGCATATTCCTTTATACCATGACTCTCAACTTCTTTGCCCAGGAATTCTTGACAACATCAAAATATGGGGTGGACAAAGACCCCAAATCACAGACAATTTTAAAATATTACTTCAGTTCATTCAAAAGTTAATAGAGCTACAGATCTTGTATCTGCAAGCATTTCTTTACAATAAGATTCCTTGCAAAGTACATGATGATTAGCATTCAGCAAAGTAACACTGATGTAACACTAATAGCTGTCTACCATGGGGTAATAAAAAGCATTATATACAAGGAATCATATTCTCTTCTAATTTGCCTTTCCTTGAATATAACTGCATTTACTTTGTTATTTGTTGTCTGGTTGATTGTGCTGCATTTGTATGTTGAAATCTGCTACAAACTACAGAAAAAAACTAACTACTGCAAAGCAGTCACTGTATTACCTAACAACTACATCATTTGAAATATAGGTCACATGACATGGAATTAGGATGTAACTGGACAGCTGCTCAGCCTACAGCAAATACCAGTGCAGGTTTACTATATTTAATAAGCATAGTTCCTCTGAACAACTAAAGTAAAAATGTTTTCTAATCAGAAAGCCTACTTTACTTAATGAGAGCTTAATTACATCAAAAAGAAATATTAGCAAAAAACTTTCCACATGATTATTAACAATAAACAGTTAGAACTATCCCTTTTTCAGTATTTGACTATCATGTGGTTTAGGTGGTATTTCTCATTTTAAGGTGTCAGCATGAAAAAAATATCACTTCTGATTTGATAACGGTCTTTTGAATTTTATGACCATTGACAATTTACCTGAGAACTTTGCCCAACTCTGCAATGGTTGAGAGTTTTAGATAAATTTTAAATATGAGCTAAAAGTTGCTAACTGTAATTGTTTGCCTGTTGCTGACATGCCAAAAGTCTACTATAGTTTAACTTTAACTGGCATGTTTACTGTTCTTGGAAGTAGCCTATGGTTCAGATAGCAGGAGCACATAGGTTCATAGGTTCATAGGTTCATACTAGGCTATCTGCCCTAGGGCATTTATAAGCCTAGCTAGGTTGAAGAATACTATACCCATTAGTTTGCAGCAGTGATACAGAGATGATCCCTCTGTCTCACATGGACCCGGGATCTGTTCCAGCATAGGGAGTCTCCTGGATGATGAATCTGTGTTGAGGTTTAAGTCTCTTGCTCTTGTGGCTCTGGGGTGGATTTTTTTTTTTGAGGAGGAGCATGTCCATTAATTCCGGGTTGGACATGGCCTTGTATGTCGACAGGTCACCTCTGAATAGAGCTGGAGTTTCTCAGTCGGGGCAGCATATGCATATTTTTTGTGCCCTTTATCCTTTTGGTGAGGGAACTTTGGGGTCTTCCAATTGCTGCAGGTGTGTCGTAAAGATACATTCCGATGGGGGCACTGTACTCAATCATTGTCTGATTAACCCTGTGGGTTCTGTCCTTGAGCCAGTTTGCAACCCATCTTATGACATATGGGTTTACATTTAGCTGGTGAGCTTTTCTATGATACCCGAGTGGGGGTGTGTGGTCTTTTGCAAGGGTCAAGGGTAGGCTGTGTGAACTGCTTGCACCCTCATCAATGGCCTGGATCAATGTCCTGTAGGTCCCTATGTCTTTATTTATGAGTTCATTATAATCCCTCTCCATAGCTTTGCAGACCAGGCGTCCGTAGAAGCACCGCCTTTGTGGAGAGGGACCCCAGTTTGCGTCGCACTCTCTGGGGTATGTATCGTATAGGTAAGGCTAAACAGCAGCCTTATGTTATGTGTGTAGTTTTAGTTCCTCATTGAGTTAAACACAGCACACCCATCCATCCCCATCCCCCCCATGCTGTGCTGTTTTTTTAGCTCAGAGCTCAGCTCTCCTGGGCATTTGATGATGATTGGAGGCTACACTCTGCTGGGATATATATTTCTCCTTTTGGAGGAGGGAGGGGAGAAAGAACTCTTGTAGTAGCTTTCTCTTCTTGTTGTAAAGTTTGTTTATGGCTGGGGGTCCATCGGGGCCGCTTGCCTTTGGTGGAAAAAGGTCTTGATTTTTTTTTGTTTGATCCATGCAATCAATCCTAGGTTAATAGAAAAAGCATTTGTAAGGTCAGCAGCGTGGGTTCAGCCTGGTTTTGGTGGGGCTCAAGGGGCCTTGAAGGATACCCAGTCTTAAAGAAGTGTGAAGTTGGCTTTTGAAGTTTGTGGTCTCTGTGGTTTTTTTTGTGGGGGGGGGGGTGGATCTCCAGTGAGATTAGTCATGGGGAGATACTCACCAATGAGTAGGGGATAATTGTGGAGCATTTTGTGGTGTGTAGTGTTTGATTCCCTGTTGTTATATTTTTTCACCTCTTGTGGGAATGGTGACTTGGTTGTTCCATAGCATTTGAGTTTATGAACTAACCTGTTTGGGTAGTTGAAGTCACCCAATATGATGGTGTTTGGAGAGACATTTTATATTCTCAGTGTCTTCAGGGAGGCTGTGTGGGGTTCCTAAGTTTTTTTGAGAGGTGGCCTGTAACATGCTGTAAAACTAGCAGTTTTTTTTATGGTTAATTAATGACTGGACTCTCTTGCATGCTTTGTGAGTTGCCACCAGAACCAGGTTTCAGTCACAGCACAGACATCAATGTTCTCCATACTGAGGAGGGCTTGAGGGCATGCATCTTGAGATTTAGACTTCTGGCATTGCAGCAGCATACCCTTAGTTTTTTTTTTTTGTTTTTTTTTTTTAGGGTGGTGGGTTTTAGAATTTGCCATCTATTATTAAAACTGATCATTTTGTCTCTGTATTGTGGCATCATTTGGTGAGAAGGTAGGATACTGCTCAGGGTCATCATACCAGCCTGGGTTACATAATCTCGGCATGGACAATGACTGAGTCATACTTGTACTTGCTGTGGCACTGACTTTGTGATCTATGTGTTGCTTGTGTTATGTCATAAGGTGGCAGTTGTTTGGGTGTCTGCTTTGGAGGCCTCTGCTGTTTTGGTAGATTTTTGATCAGTGCCTCTGAGTATGTCTTTGTGTGTTTATGTTAGTTCTATGTGAGACTGGGTTTATGGTGTGTGTGGTTACCTTCTCCTCCTGTCTGGTTTTGCCAGTCCTGAGTTGAGAGTATAGTTGCATCTCTGACACTAGCAACTGACCCTTTGACATGCTAGAAGAAATGAAAAGTTTGCTGTAGGACCTATTTTAAGCTAGTGTTTACCTGATTAAAAATGCTTTCCTTGATAATTTGATGGATACACACCAATTTACCCTGGGATTGACTGGCTTAGGGCATACCTGTCCTTTCTTCTGATACAGTTAATGTTCTGCTACTTTCCTGGATGCACTGTGATTGGATAAAACTTTTACTCTGATTTCCAGTCCAACCATCAGTGTATTCGGAAACAAAGGAGAGAGCTCAGCTTGGATGCATCAGAATGATAGGGTTCTTGACATTACTCCCACAGTGAATTTCAGAGCTTCTTTCTCATAGAACCTTTTATACCATTTATTTGATCAAAGGTTTCTACTGTATTCAGCAAACTGAATTCTCATAGCTCCTACGTTCTATGTGGAGGGGTGAAACAGGAGGGACATGTATAACACTTCAGGCACATTTAAGGAATTGATTAATCACATGAGACAGAAAGGAGATCTGCAATAACAAGCAGAATCCAATAGCATCCTGTGGCAGAGGTGGTCTCATTGGCGCAATATCAGAATTCCAGGAACTAATGGCCAAACATAAGCAATTGTTAGACATGACAGAAAGAAAAAAGAAATCAAGTGTTGGTTAACTAGTGTCTATGGCTTATCTAGAGTAGACAAACAGAAACATTAGTTGGATCAGGGTTAACCTGCAGTGTGGCGGATGCTATTAGTGATATTCATATACTCTTACATTAGGGCCAACAACTATTTACTCCACTGCTCTCTTGCTCTTTTTAAGGCAAAGAAAAATGTTACTCTACTTTTCAGTCTTATTTTAGCTTCTTTGTGGCAGTACATAGTAAGATTCTAAGTAACTTACCCATCATTACTTCTATGTAGAAACAACAGGGCATACTCACATGAGAATGCAGAACCCCTCATATTCCAGAATATTAAAGGCTCTAGTTATTCCAACCCCTTAAAGTATGCAAGACAAAGGTGTGAAAAAAGGTAGAAGATTTTAAGGTGGAGAGAGCTTAGCAGCACTGCTAGTTTCCCTGCGTAGGGATGTGTCAGCAGATATCAACCCGCAGCCAATTACAATGTCATACAATATGAGAGTGACAGTTAGACAGATCCTTATGTGTTTATTATCATCCATATGATTAAAGTGAAAGTGTTTCTCCATCAGTGCAGATGATCCAGGTATGTTTGTCAAGAATGAAATGGGTAACAATAAAATTACTGTATTGTTTATTTGTGCTGAGACCAACAAACAACCATAGATATGTCATCTGGTGTTCTGTGCCATTTCCCATGCTGTAGCTCCTCTTTAACTCAGATTTTAAGTGCAAAATATATATATATATATATATATTTCTGAAGAAAAATTGCTCTTCTGCTCTGAAACTCTATCATGCTGCTTCTTATATCAAATCACTCTGAGCAAGCATTTCAGCATTTCTGCAGTAACAGCAAAAACAACATTATCATTCCTTTATGAATCCATGATATCAACAGGGATTTCCAGTATGGCACTCCCATACCATTGGCACTTGCTGATCATAGTACCTAACAACTTGTGAATTAGATAGTTGACCGATTTGGCCCACCTCCATTAGTGCTCTGTGAAAAGGTATGCTGAACAATTGCTGAAAACTGAATACTCCAACGACCTGTCTTGGAAATTACTTTCTCCTTCAGAGGTATGAGTCTTTCAGGAAACCCTCCTCTGAACTGAATTAGTCAACACCAATGACCTCAAGATATATATATATATATATATATATATATATATATATATATATATATATATATATATTTAAATAAATATATATATATATGGTTCTAATTATGTCAGGTAGAACCATATATATATATATATATATATATATATATATAAATATATATATATATATATATATATATATATATTTTTTTCTCAATACACTCTGACTGGATCTTTAAATCTTAACCTATCTGCACTGAATGTTATCTTATATTCTGGATTTTGCTGTGTACTATTTTGTATATAATACTGCTGATTAGAAAGACTGGCACACAGATGCATTGTATATGATAAACTTTAAGATATCAATGGCTTCAGGCATGTCTCCAGTCTATATCCAGTATTGCTAATTAGATGTCACTGTGATATATCATCCTGTGCAAATTGCTGGTATAGTTTCATAGGTTCATAGGTGTGTATTAGGCTAATGGCCCTGAGGCCTTTACCACCCTAGCCCATAGAAGTGCCCTGACATTATGCCACCAATCATTAGTTCCCAGTGCATCTATCAAGGAGAGCCACTGGAGTGATCTCTGGGGTGAACTTTCTATTTCCCATCCACTCATCAAGATTTTGCTTGAAGAGAGCTAGTGAGGTGCTCTACTTGGCATGTATAGGAAGTCTATTCCAGAGCATGGTTAGTCTCTGGGTTATGAAACTGTCCCTCCAGAATGTTCTTTTGATTGTGGTAATGAGGCTGAGCTCTCCTGAGTGCGTGGTGTGGAGGGATTGGGATGTCTTTAGATGTAGCATTAATAACAGAGCTGGGTAAGATATGCCTTTGTAAGTCAAGCAGAGATCACTTCTTAGTAGACGATATGAGACAGAGAATCGCTGGTGTTTTTTTTTAGTCTGTCCATGCAGGGCATGTATTTAAAGCCTAGGATCATCTTTGTGAGGTACTTTTGTGGCTTTTCCAGCTGTTGCAGGTATCTAGTGAGGTATATGCAAAATGGGGCATTATACTAAATGATTGTTCTAATGAGGGAAGAGTAGAGAAAAATTATGACATATTTCTTCCTGGTTGCAAAACCCTTGGTAATGAGATGTGCCACACAGAAGGACTTTCTGACCACAGTGGCAATGTGGTGGTTGAAGGAGAGGTTGCTGTCAACCTGTGCCCCCAGATCTCTTATAATGTCTTCAGTGTTCAGTGGGCTCCCATCTATGTGGTAATTAGGAGGAACTGAGTTTGTCCAAAGGGGATGATGACACATTTTTTGGCATTAAGCTTAAGGCCATGGTTTCAACACCAGTCATTGTTCTCAGTGAGGCCTTTCTGTAGGATGTCTGCATCACTTGGGGAGTTAATAATGGCTCCCAGCTTGCAGTCATCTGTGAATTTGGTCAGTCAGAGTCCCTCAATGTTGGCCTGGACTTCTGAGAAGTAGATGCCAAACAGGAGAGGACCCAGGACTGATCCCTGTGGGACTCCACTCATGACTGCTCAGCAGTCTGACTTGGAGTCTGCTACTTTCACACTGTGGGATCTATCTGTGAGTCAATTTGCAACCCACCTAATGATATTGGGGTTTATGCCTAGTTTTCTGAGTTTATCAATAATTCCTCAGTGAGAAATGGTATCAAAGGCCATGGCCAGATTGAGGTAGGCTGTATGAACTGCCTTACCTTCATCCACCGCTCTGGTGACTGACTCAAAGAAGTCAACCAGATTGAGCAGGCATGATCTACCTGTCACAAAACCAAATTGTGTGGGATCTAGAGTTTGGAGATTCCCTATATCCTTGTTAATTAGGTCCATGATGATGTGCTCCATAGCCTTACATATTAGACTCATCAGGCTAATGGGGTGATAATTTCTGGGGTCTGTAGTCACTCCTCCTTTATGGAGAAAGATGACTGTAGCAGTGCACCATTCATGAGGTCATATATGAGTCAGATGTGAGAAACAGTGTGCCATTCATGAGGTCATATATGAGTCAGATGTGAGAAGCATGGGAGCAGCCTGAGCAGTACACAAACACACTGTAAATGATACCCTGTTTGTGCCACACCACCTAGCATTTGATGAAATAGAAACACTTATACTTGATGTACTACTGGACTCCCTTTTGAATTATTGGTACTTGAACTGTTGTGTGCCATCAAGCCAAAAAAAACAGACCAAAAATCAAGAAGAGCAAATCTCGAAGATTACTGTCTTCCTTTAAATGTCTTTTTTTTGCAGGAGAACAACCCCCCACAAGCTTAGATATACAAACTCCAAGATTGCCATATCTTGGAGAAAAGGGAATATTCTGAAAAACGGCCACCTTGGACTAAGTATATGTAAGTTTGTTCTTTTAGCCATTCAGTCTCTGCTTTTGGATTTGATCCAGCAGGTCCTGACATTTACAATGGCTACCATACTATTGTACATGTGGACCAGATTAGATAATTATTGTGATGTGTCTAAGGTCTAGAATCCCAGGCATGTAGTAGGCCCATCTAGTGTTGTTCCACAATTTGTGGTCCCTGGGAGCCACATAAGCTCATCAACATGCTGCTGCATGACATCAAGTAACTATTGAAATATCCATAAGCAGATTCATGTGATATACACACCATGTCCCTCAAAGGTTGCTGCAAGGTTCCTATAGCAAGAATAGTCTAAGATAGACATTCCCTGGTATCACCAGGATCACTATTTCTCACATCCCACAAGAATCCATGTAAGGATGGCATATGCCTGCCATACATTATGCAAGCCCACACAATAGCAATTAACTTTGTCTCTATCATGGAGATGGTAGTATGTTAAGCGTGGTTGGATCCTCCCGTGACATGAAGGAGTGAAGGAGCAACCTAGCAGGGACACTGGCTGTGACAGGGACCTCGAGCATATACTGTGCAGCTGTGACTGCTGCTAATCCTAGCATTGTAGTTCAGTCTCTCCTGCATATTCACTGAGAAATCACACTGTACAAACTCACTTGTGGCTACAGGTGCTCACACATTTCTTTTTTTATATACATTTCTGAATCACATTGCCATATTGTTCACTCTCTTAAGTATTCATGGTGAGACTAATTACCATAATGCTATTAATTTCCTTGCCACATGCTTTTGAACAGTTAATTTTGTCTTCTTGTGTGATGGTACTACCCATGTCTTTGAAATGGCCACATACTGCAGGCTGCAGCTCTTTCAGCAATTTTGCATAATACATACATTCTGCTGTTTGTTTCTGAATCTCAGGGCATATTTATTTCTTCATGAAGGTGAAATTTTCCATTAGTGAAGAGCTACCATAATAAAACAGAATCCATCTGTTGACAAGGGCAAACTGGTGAAGTCAACTCCTGTGTTGATCTATGTGTAACCATTGAGAATAAAGTGTTACTTTTAAGTACAATATGCTACTTAGCATCCAAATATATTTATCTGCAACTTTGTCTATGAGCTCTTAAATGATAACTGAGTCTTATGTAAATTGGCATCAGATATAGGCTTTCACAGGCATTAAAGGCTACCATCCAATTGCAAATTGCATTGCATTCAATATATATATATATATATATATATATATATATAT
Source organism: Protopterus annectens (assembly GCF_019279795.1). NCBI lineage: Eukaryota > Metazoa > Chordata > Ceratodontiformes > Protopteridae > Protopterus > Protopterus annectens. The sequence goes on along the minus strand of NC_056728.1, from coordinate 851,932,630 downwards.
ATATATACATACATATATATGTATATCTATCTATATATCACACACACACACACACACACACACACACACACGTTGTTGTTGCTGTGTCTTTCAGCTTTTTCCCGGTTAGGGGTCGCCACAGTGGAACTCCGGTCCGCTAATAATTGGAAGTAGATTTTTATGTGCCGAGTTGCCAGCCCTGATGCACACCCTTCAACGAAGTTACGCCCATTCACGTATGTTTCCACACAGAAGACGCTCTAGCCGAGAATCGGCGACAATGCTACCGCAGCACCATCACCGCAGTCACACACACACGTATATATATATATATATATATATATATATATATATATATATATATATATATATATATGCTACCGCAGCACCATCACCGCAGTCACACACACACGTATATATATATATATATATATATATATATATATATATTTATATATATATATATATATATATATATATATATATATATATATATATATATATATATATATATATAAAACAAGTGGAAAAAGATTGTAGAAACAAAATCACTAATCCAATAAAACGATTGTGTCAGCACATAGGTTGCAAGTCCATAAAACATTTATTGTATAAATTTCACAAGCGCTTTTAGCCTAACTCAGTTGCAGGGCTTTTTCAAGTGTAAAAACAGTGTAACTGTTCAATCAGCCATCTTTAAATAACTTCATTTAAAAAAAGGCGCCAAAACCAGTCTGACCTAAATTTAAAGTAACCACGGACATTTTTACAACTGTCAAGTTTAAAAACACAAATAAATTCACTTTGTTTACCAAACATTAATAAACTTGATAAAACTTTGTATCAAAGTAGTATAAAATAACACAAAATAACAGTTCTATCTAAAAAAGAAGAAGAAAAGGATGTCAAAATTTTAAAATACTTTAAAATTATGTCAAACAATACAATCAAAATGTTACTTTAATAATTGTTTCAGTGGTTGTTTTAAGTAATTATTTTGATAAATCTTCTGCTTTTTTAATCAAATAAGGCTTAATAGAAATATGCTCATTTAGTCCCGGGGGTGGGTGGCATTTAATCTAATTTGCCAATAGGTCTCCCTACACCTAGCCATTTCTCCCAATCTCCCCCTTTAGGGTCAAGAGGTACTTGTTTAAGAATCCCAAAATGAAAGCCAGTGTGATTAGGCTCCATTTGTAAATGTTTACTTAATGCATTATTAATATTCCCTTTTTTTTTTGTTATATAAATGTTCATAAATTTGTTTGTTCAACGCTCTCTCTGACTTCCCTGTGTAGAAACTAGGACAGTCTCTACAAAGGGTTAAGTACACAATACCCTTAGTATGGCAGTTACCCTTCTTTAATAAATTCTACTGTTGCCATAATTTTTTAAGGTGATGGGTACTTCATCCAAAATGTATCTACAATACCCACACCTACCACACCTACTAGTTCCCTTGTCCAAAGTAGAAGTAGATCTGTAATTGTTACTTTCGAACACCCTTTTCAGATTTGTTCCTGTTTTATAAACAAAGTTAGGACGATCACCTACTTTGTGTTATAAGTCCTTATTGTGCTTTAACATCTTCCAATTTCTCTTAATGAGGTCCTTAACTTCCCTTGTAATGTTACTGTGTTGAAGAACCATAGCTCTTTTAAAAGCTTTTTCACTATCCACTTTATGACCTTTTACAGTTTCCAGGGGTTTCCCCAAAATAGGAGAATATATAGTAGCATGACCATTTATAATTTCTTCCGAAACTTCCTTTATTAACCTATCAGGGTAATCCCTTGAGCTAAACAAATCAGAAATAAAATCAATTTCCACTAAAAAATCATCCCACTCTGATGTCATATTGGCTGCTCTGACCATTTAGCCCTTGACTATACTCCTTTTTTGTTTCCAGGGGTGCACTGTTGTAGTGGAGGTAGGAATTACTAAAATAATTTTTCCTATAAATTCTTGATTTCAGTCCCCCATTAGTTTTATCTAACCTCACATCTAAATAATCAATTCCACCCTGGTTAAAATTAAATGTAAATTTTAAGAATCTAGTGGTGGAATTTAAAAACTCAACAAACTCCACAATAGTGTTTGCTGGTCCTTCCCAAATAATAAACAAATCATCCAAGAAGCGTCGGTATAATTTGATGTTATTGTTGTAAAAATCTGAAGGAAACAGATGCTGCAACTCCCATTGTAAAAGGACAAGGCTGGCGTAGATGGGGGCAAAAGCTGCCCCCATAGCTATGCCTCTAACCTGCTTGAAAGTTTCCCCCTCAAAATACACAAAATTGTTTTCCAACACAATTCTCATTAGTTCTATCAACAGGTCAATATCAAAGCTCAAGGTAGAGTTACTGTCCTTCAAAAGTAGCCAAAAGTAATCTAAACCCTCATCAGTTGGAATACAGGTGAATAGGTCAACCACATCAATGGTTAAAAAGTACACTGCAGTGTCAAACCACGTAAAAAATCCCAAGAATCGTTCAACATATGCTCATACTAATCAGGGATGTGTTTAAGTTTATGGTCCAAAAAAGATGCAATAGCATATGTCTTAGACCCCTTCCCTGACACAATTGGCCTATATGGAGGGTCAGCTGTACTTTTATGGATCTTTGGAATTCCAAAGAAAGTCGCTAGTCTTGGTTTCTTAATGGTCAACATAATACCAATCTTTTCATATCCAGTCTACCTTCCATCATTAATTCTTCTATGGCTAGATCTATTTTCCTGTAAGAGATGTTGATCTCATTCATAGAAACTGGAATGTAGACATCAACGTCCCCCAGGATGTTCAAAATTTTTCTAGTGTAATCAAAAGTGTTGAACAAGACCATACCGCTCCCCTTATTGGGTTTCATAATTCGAATCCCCCTGTCATTGAGTAAGTCCTCCAAGATGTGTTTTTCCCTTGTGGTCAAATTAGCCGTAAACAAAAACTTTTTCTTAATTTTTTTATCTACACTCAGTTCGTATGAATGTGGAATTCCAAAGATCCATAAAAGTACAACTGACCCTCCATATAGGCCAATTGTGTCAGGGAAGGGGTCTAAGACATATGCTATTGCATCTTTTTGACCATACACTGACCTATTCCAACCTATTCCAACTGATGAGGGTTAGATTACTTGAGCTTTGATATTTTACAATAATAACATCAAATTATACTGACGCTTCTGACGATTTGTTTATTATTTGGGAAGGACCAGCGAACACTATTGTGGAGTTTGTTGAGTTTAAATTCCACCACTGGATTCTTAAAATTTACATTTAACTGGAAATTGATTTTATTTCTGATTTGTTTAGTTCAAGGGGTTACCCTGATAGGTTAATAATGGAAGTGTCGTAAGAAATTATAAATGGCCGTGCAACTAGATATTCTCCTATTTTGGGGAAACCATTGGAAACTGTAAAAGGTCATGAAGTGGATAGTGAACAAGCTTTTAAAAGAGCTATGGTTCTTCAACACAGTAACATTACAAGGGAAGTTAAGGACCTCATTCAGAGAAATTGGAAGATGTTAAAGCTCAGTAAGGACTTAGTACACAAAGTAGGTGATCATCCTAACTTTGTTGATAAAACAGGAACAAATCTGAAAAGGGTGTTCGAAAGTAACAATTATAGATGTACAACTACTTTGGACAAGGGAACTAGTAGGTGTGGTAGGTGTGGGTATTGTAGATACATTTTGGATGAAGTACCCATCACCTTAAAAAATTATGGCAACAGTAGGATTTACTTAAAGAAGGGTAACTGCCATACTAAGGGTATTGTGTACTTAGCCCTGTGTAGAGACTTTCCTAGTTTCTACATAGGGAAGTCAGAGAGAGCGTTGAACAAACTAATTTATGAACATTTATATAACATAAAAAAGGGAATATTAATAATGCATTAAGTAAACATTTACAAATGGAGCCTAAACACACTGGCTTTCATTTTGGGATTCTTGAACAAGTACCTATTGACCCTAAAGGGGTAGACTAGGAGAATTGGTTATGCTGTAGGGAGACCTATTGGCAAATTCGATTGAATGCCGCCCACCCCCCAGGACTAAATGAGCATATTTCTATTAAGCCTTATTTGATTAAAAAAGCAGAAGATTTATCAAAATAATTACTTAAAACAACCACTGAAACAATTATTAAAGTAACATTTTGATTGTATTGTTTAACATAATTTTAAAGTATTTAAAATTTTTGACATCCTTTTCTTCTTCTTTTTAGATAGAACTGTTATTTTGTGTTATTTTATACTACTTTGATTCAAAGTTTTATCAAGGTTATTAATGTTTGGTAAACAAAGTGAATTTATTCGTGTTTTTAAACTTGACAGTTGTAAAAATGTGCGTGGGTACTTTAAATTTAGGTCAGACTGGTTTTAGCACCTTTTTTTTAAAATGAAGTTATTTAAAGATGGCTGATTGAACAGTTACACTGTTTTTACACTTGAAAAAGCCATACAATTGAGTTAGGGTGAAAGCGCTTGTGGAATTTAGGCAATAAATGTTTTATGGGCTTGCAACCTGTGTGCTGACACGATCGTTTTATTGGATTTTATATATATATATATATATATATATATATATATATATATATATATATATATATATATATATATTTATATGTATAGGACCACAGGATTGCAAATGTTATAACAAGCACCATGGTAAGGCACATAAAAAAATTAAAACATGCTACGAACTCGTAAGATATATATATATATATATATATATATATATATATATATATATATATATATATATATTTATTTTATTTATTTATTTTACATTTGTTAAACGGGAGAGTCCGACTGGATACATGTCCATTTTCAGCAGAGGCCCAGGGAGAAAAGCTCCAGGTACATAACATACATATGAACATTGTTAATGCAAAAAAGGAAGATAGTTGAGTTCTAAATACAATATAAAGATACATGACATCTTGGGAAAAATAACAGCAGCATATAAAAAAAACATAGGTCAGTTACAGAAGGGTAAATGATAGTGGTTAATCAGGTTTGGAACAGGGACATTGCCAGTTCCACATTTTACCTACAAAGTTTGAGACTTTTCTCTGGGTGATACAGTATCTGGTGAGCTGTTTTGAGTTGGTTGAAATGGATTTGGCTGGAGTTGATAGTAGGTGTGTGCTGGCAATTGTAATTTTAGCTTTACTTTATAGAGAGCCAAGCTTTGATGGTTAGATTGAAATGGGTCTCAAATTTAAGGCAGTTATCAATGGTAACACCTATTACCTTTGTGTGAGCTCCTGGTGATATAGTGGTTCCATTGGAGGATGTAATAGAGAAGGTGGCCGGAAGAGTCTTGTTAGTGGGTGAGAAAGTAAGTAGTTTTGTTTTGTTGGGGTTGAGAACTAGTTGACTTGAGAACCATTTTTCTATTAGGTTGAAGGTGTCTTGGGTTGAAGCAGTGAGGTCTGCCAGGTTGGAGGCAGTGCTGATGATAGTTGAATCATCTGCATATTGAATGCATGTGGCATGGGGGGTGATTGTGTGCAGGTCATTAACAAAGATGGTGAAGAGAAGAGGGCCAAGAATAGATCCACACCAAGTGTAACAGGTAGGCATGTGGATAATTTGTCCTGCCATAGAACAGCCTGTTGCCTATTGGACAGGTAGGATTGGAACCATTTCAGCGTGGAATTGCTGAGTGATAGTTTTAATGTATGGAGGAGTTGAATGTGGTTCACCATATCAAAGGCCTTAAGAGCAGATGATAGTTTATTATTGTTTCTGAAGTTATTGATGGTATTAGAAAAGGATAGTAGGGCTGATGTGGTACTGTGATTTCTTTATATATATATATATATATATATATATATATATATATATATATATATATATATATATATATATATATATACATATGCAAAACACAATATTCATTTATATATATATATATATATATATATATATATATATATATGTATAAAACACAATTGATAAATAAAAAAATGCATATATTTAAAAGAATGTAGGTTGAGAAATCCAAGCCTATATTTTTTTCAAATATGTTACATTTTGTGTACTGTAAGTGATTGGATGGTACATTGGTGCAGCAGTAGCATTGTCACCACACAGCAAGAGGTTCTCCAGTTCAATTCTTGGCTGGGATACTTCTGTGTGTAGTCTGCATGTCCTTCCTGCATTTGTGTGGATTTCCTCCAGATGCTCTGCTTTCCTCCCACATTACAAAGACATGCATCTGGAGCATTTCTCCCTGATCCTCCACTGAAAATTGGCTTCATCCCAAGTTGGACTTTCCTGGTTAACAAATGTTAAATAAATAAAAAATGTATTGCACCACCCCCCAATACAAATATATACGTACGTATGAAATGACAAACCTCCATATGAAATGGTACACATACCCCCAGATTTAATAAACTCCATGTGGGAATAGTGTAAGGCCTACATGGAGTGAACAGTGGCCATGTCTGCAGCTCCTCCTTGGCAGCATGCCATATTAATGAAGGCCCGCTATTGAGGGAGAGCTGTGTAACACAGTTACTGAATCAGTATAGGGGTGTGTTACAGTGCTCAGAGATGGGTAACACACTCCCTGCACTGTCAAAGTGCTAGACGGCACTGAAATATAAATGTAAAATGTGTTTACCTCCACAATTTACCTTGGACTTTTCTTTTTTGCAGTGGGTGTGTTACAGTGTCCTTAGCACATCCGCTGCACTGTCAAAGTGCCATGTCATTTCTCCCTCCTTTTTTTTTTAATAATTTTCCCCCGTGCCTGCATGGCACAGCATGGTGCTTAGCAATGAATATGTGCCAGACATCTAAAAATAGACACCAGATGCTTTTAATTCTAATAGAAAAGGTCTCGTTTAAGCATAGCTGAGTGGGTTTGCACCATGCAGTGCATTGCTCAGCAGTGCTTAAATGTAACTGAAAGTTATATAGAAATTTAGAGCTGAAATCTTCACATCCACTTTAGCTGAATGGTTAGAGTCATGGACTTGTGTGCAGTAGGTGTACGGTTTGAATGCACAGACAGGCCATTCAGCTTTTACATCTGATAGCATTAATTTATACATTTTTTTATTGATGTAGTTATTGCTATTTGTTAATCTTAGTCCAGCTGGTCCAAAAGCCCATTTTCAGTGGGACTATGAGGAGAAAAGCTCAAGTTACACACAAGTGCTCAATACATTACAATACACCCCAAGATAACGTAATTAAAATACATATGAGTAGGTCATGTAAGGTGAAATACATGCACATAATAGTAAAGTATTATTAATGAGCAATTAATGTCAATATATTTTTATTTATTATGAAAAAATCTGTTTGCCCTTAGCTAAGCTCTGCTAAGTATTGCTAAGCCAAGCCACGGAATGCTTAAACAGGACCTGTTTTAGCAGTAGTTAGCAACACACAGCTCTGCTTAGCTGGTTTGGACACTGCTAAGCAGTCCTACTTTAAGCAGTCCTCAGCTCAGATAAGCTTGTTTGCACAGTGCTAAGCATCAATTAGCAGTTTTAAAAATTGACCAATGGTGGCAAAGGGTGGGAAAACAGCCTTATTTAAGCTGAAGAGGCAGGAATATAGCCAGAACCTGTTGGAGTTTGACTTGTGCAGGAACTATGGCAGGTGTTGGACAGGGTGTGTGCTTTTGGGTGCAGTACTGAGGCAGTTTGGAGTCCATGGTCATGGTTTGGCTCCTTATGACAGACCATGACAACTGGCTGCTAAAGGGCCAGTAACAGGTGTCCGAATACAAATCAGATGCCTGGGACCACTTGACACATGTCTTCACCACTGCAACTGAGCAGGTGTGTCACCACTACAATGACATGAAGTGTAGGAAGGTGGTGGGTTCTTGGCCCAAGGGATGCAAATAGCTCAGGACCACAATGGCCCAGAAGTTTGTAAGTATAAGTACCATTGATTTTCCAAATTCTAGTATGAATATCTGATAAACAGGTATGCATAATGGTGTGTTTTCCCACCTCAGCTGCAGAGAAGAGGCCTTGCAACCTGAAGACCCATGCAGGGTGCGTGGCCAGGATGCACCAGGACTGTGGTGAGTACAGATATATCTTGCATTATATCGTAATCTAATTAAGAAAGAGTACAGTACTAACTGCCAGTAGGTATATTCTGTTGTGAGTGTACTGCAATGAATGTGTTCATAGACCTGCACTGATATAACTGAGCATTGCCAGGTATAGTGCAATATAGATGAAACACACAAATGTTAAGGAAAGAAAGTTAATACTGAATTACTAATGTTTAGGAATAACATGTGTATACTGCATGAATAATACATGTTCTGGTAATAAAGTACACCAGCATTCAAAATGTGAAGGAATAAATTAACTGCATTCCTAATCTACAGGAAATACAGTACAACTGCAGTCAGAATTGTGAAGGAAATAAAGTTAGTACTGCACAGATTGTGTAATAACAAATGTCTTTCAATGCCTGCATTATTTAAAGTGTGGAACAATAAAGACTGTCAGATGTATACCAATCACTGTGTCATGTCACCCTGAATAAAGCTGTGTTCTGCCAATTGTTGTGTGTATTCTGGGCTGTTGTTCAAGAAATCGAATATTACTGGTGCTGTGAAGTAAACATAAGTATAACACCATGCAATGACTGAAGGCTGGCCAATAAGAACTGTTATGCTAAAGTGTAAATGTGGAGCTATACTACAAGATATAATGCAATATGATATTTGTTCTGCACTGAAATCTGAACCTAGAGTAGTACTGTCTAAGGTATTATAGCATGTTTCTCACAGAATTGTCTTGTGTTAACCTTTGCATTTCAGCTATATGCATTCCTGAACATAGGTACGCTGATGCAGGCAAGTATAAAACTGTAATAGCTCTAGACTGCAAATATACCATCTGCAAATGTATATGGGTCAGGTAGGCAACCCAGCACCCCAATATGGTCTGTACAGATCACACATATTCCCATCCACTAGGAGTTAATTGCATACACCTGCATTCCAAGTATTAATACACAGTTCACCAACTATCTCTGTCATGCATGAATATCATGCATGTATGCTCAACTGTCACTGTAGTTTTGTGTGGCACTATACCTATATTACCAAATCAGACTTTGTCACCAGGTGAGCTTTAGGCACATATCAGTCAGTTAACACACAGCAGTGGCCCAGTAGCTCAGTGTGATAAACAATATATATGTTGCGCATTTTGCCATACACAGACAGGGGTTTGAATCCAGGGACATGTACTAAGATATATTTATCCACAAAGTCCAAGGTAAAAATAAAAAAATCAGGCACAATGTACAGTTCCAAAATAAGGCCACACAACCTAAAAACATCGTACAGAATTTAATACAATTCAATACATTATTACATATATATAAATATTCTATAAATACCATGTAAATGTCATATAAATATTATGTTATCCTGATCAAAGGGAACTATAATTGTAAGACAAAGTGAGTGGTTTATGCTGCCCTATGCCAAACATGTAACGCCTATTATATAGGTAAAACTGAGAATGAGTTGAGGAAAAGAATCTACCAACATAATTATGCCATTTGTAGATGTGATGACACCAATGCCTTGTTCAGACATTATTCTGTGTGTGATGAATTTAAGAAATTTAGATTCTTTGTTCTGGAAAAGGTAAAGAGGCAGGAGAGAGGGGGTAACTGGTCTAATTTCCTAGAATACAGGGAAGCTTATTGGCAGGTTCTATTAAATTCCACTAAAGAACCTAGTTTAAACAATATAATTTCTATTAGTAGTGTATTAAATATGAGAGCAGACAAGATTTAAATAAAATAAAATAAAATAATTTAAACAAAGTATTTATTAAGAGTGAGGACAGTATGAATTTATTTTGTATTAATATTTATATGACATTTACATGATATTTATAGAATATTTATATATATGTAATAATGTATTAAATTGCATTAAATTGTGTACAATGTTTTTAGGTTTTTTTTGTGTGTATAGTATGTATATATTTTATTAAATGTGAAGTAGCGGGGTTATAGGTTTAAATAAGCATGAAGTTCTTAGGAAGGAAGTATAAAATGTTTTTTTTAAATGAATAAGAAGTCACATGATTTGTAAAAACAGTATTTAATGAGGGGGAAATGATGTAACTAATTGTATCTGATGAAGTTCCATTTTTTATTGTGAATGAAGGAACGAAAGCGCTCATACAGCCTTTACTGGAACCGTTGTGTGGCCTTATTTTGAAACTGTACCTTGTGCCTGATTTTTTGATTTTTACCTAAGATATATTTATAGCAACAGACAAGTAGTACTGACTATTTATAGAAACAGTTATTTATTGTTAACAGATATTCTCCCCACAGGACTTACAGGTAAATAAATGTCTGTAGTAGTAGTATGAAGGGTATACTGTTTGTATCCAATGTACTAGTGCATAAAACATCATTGGTCAGCAAGGTGATAACGTTCCATCAGGAGCGGCCCTAGGTCAACTGGTGCCCTAGGCAAAAGGGTTCCACAGCGCCCCCCCCAACACATTACCTGGTGCCCCCATTGTGGTCTACCTACACCAAATAAATACTGGAAAAGAACCCTGCTAGACTGGCACCCTAGGCGGCTGCCTAGTTGGCCTATGCCTAAGGCCGGCCATGCGTTCCATTAAATAAAACATCATGAAGTACGCTACTATTCCAAGTTAATAAGACAAATTAAATTGCCTATTGTTGGTACAACTATATGCCTATGATGTCTGTGAATGTCTACTGATAGTCTAACCCCATGTCTGCCAATGACAGCAGGATAAGTGAAAACTCTCTGTACTGTGCATGATACATATCTCTCAAGTGTCACTCTGTCATGGATAGTGATTACTGTTGCCAAACACCTTGGACACACATATAAAATCCAGTCAAAGTTTGCCAGTAGCACGCTTACACAACATCTGTGCAGAGTACACCTTGATAGTCCTATATGTTCCCCTGACATGTAATAGTTTCCTGTAGTTTTGTACCTGTAGGTGTTACAGCTTGGCCCATACCATCCCATGTGGATAGCTTGAAAGGTATGTATGTGCTACAGAAGCTATAGGCCACTTGTAGACATAAAGTAAGGACAGACCTGTAGAGTATAGAGCAATACTGTTGTGAAAAATATAGCCTATACAGTTGGTAATGGAATGCCTCTCTCTCCCCCCACCCCTTATCTGCATCACAAATTATTATTCTTATACTATGTGTATGGTTTCATTTTCACATATATTGTTCTCAAAACCTAATGTTGGGCCTTGTCTTGTATTATTGGTTATATATTACAATGGTTGCATACTAACATACCTTGTTGAAATACCAATGTTGTTGGTCTTTTGCCATAAATGTTACTGGCATGCTGTTATAATACTGACTGTTATTCCATTTATGCCTGTGCTCTCTATGCTACGCAATGTAATTGTTTTTTGGTTAATTGGAACACCCATGCATGCTGTTATAACTAATGTTTAAATGTTCTGTTCATGACTAACCTGTACAGGTTGAGAAAACCTCAACACCATAGCACGATTGGGTAGGCCAGTTCCAGCAGATTCACCTACCCCACCTCATCTGGCAGTGGCACTGCATCCCAGCACATCTGGGACCCAACCTGGAGCTGCCCCCTCTGCTGGTTTTGCACCACCCATGGGTGGAACTGCCTCAGGGGATGGGGTCTGTCCCCCTTGGGCATGAGCATAGAGAGGGAGTGGTCAGCCAGAATCAGCTACCAGGGATGGGGCACAGGGTTATCCACTGTGATCTGGATGACTGACTGCGCCAGATCGAGGGCAGACTGGTGCAAATGGAGCGGCAGGCCAGCCCTGGTTTCCAGCTCCCAGCATAGCCACCTTCTGGGCAGTGAAGTGGCAGTAGTGACTGCTCATAGATGGGGAGCTCAGTCACACTATCGCCATCTGGGGGCATTTGGTCCTTCGATTCCCAAACACCCTCTCCATCCAAGGTGTTTACCCTCCCATGTGTCATACACTGCCCCTGTCGGCTGTCTTGTCTGTCTTGTCTGTCTTGTCTGTCTGCAAACGCAACCTCTCCTACCCAACTTACCTCTCCAAATGTACCTATAACCCTTCCACAACATTCTACTCTCACCTTATAAAAAAGAGCATCTGTCCCACAAGAAAAATATTGCTCCATACATAGCTCTGTATTTTGCCCCTACATACACTGCCCACAACCAATCAATGCAGCAATTAATCAAGCTAGTTATGTCACTCACACCCCTCTCTCTGGAATGTGAGACTCCAAATTCCAAATTGTCCACTACCTGTACAGCTGTTGCTGTACAAGAAATGGAGAGCTACAGTCATTTCCTACACATCCCTATCTGCCTTTTACATTGTTATCCCCATATTTGCCCCCATTTCACTACTTTCCTATCATCCCCTTTTCATTTCCCCCTGCTTGCTCCCATTTCACCTCTTTCTTGTCACCCCTTTTTCATTTCTTTTTTTAAGGTTAGTGCAGGTTTAAGTGGACCACAAACCTGGTTTACTCATCTTATCTTATTATGCACATCAATAAGTCTGTAACCCAAGCCCCTCTGGACTACAGCATAGTGTGTTATCCCACTAGGCCACTCCTCTCTGGAGAATAGCTGCTGTTTCTATAAACATATCATGAATTCCAATGATGCACATCAGCAAAAATAAGTTCACCTGCAAGCATTGAACCCAGCACCCTATCAACAACTACAGCATAGTGCATTAGCTCACTAGGCCACTCACCTGTGAGGAAAAACTGATATTTTTTACAAACATATCCTGATTGATAGTGACACTTTTTTTTTTCTCTGCACTGATGAAGGCTATTGTTTAGGCTGAAACCGGTTTGCAATGCTTCATTTTATCATGCCACAATAAAAGAAAGTTTTCTGCTTGCCTTTAACCTGGTGCTGGCTCATTTTCTATGGTTGTCATAAAACCTATTCTGTGTGCTGACATTCTGAAAAGTCAGTGCAGATTGAGGTTACAAAATCATGACAGACAGGTCAGTGTCACACGTCATACCCATCCAAACACACATGCTCATGTGAATCCTGTGTAACACACTGTATGAATGAACATATGTCTTGCAACTACACTGTCATAATAAAGACTCAGTAGCTTTATCTGTTACATTCCTAGCATGTGTGACATCTGGTCACCCACAGTATTGGCCCACAGTCCAGTCTGTTGCACTACAAGTACATGCTTGTCAGCACAACATAGAAATAACTGAGCCCTGCAATGTCCAACAGAACTGTTTGCTGCTACCACAGTCACTGCCATCCACACTAGCATGGCAATGGTCTGTAGGGTGGGACACATGTCACAAATATGAGTACATATCCCAAATGTCACCCACCACTCTCTGGATGGCCCTATTACTTAACATATGTACCAGAGGTACATGCCACACCTGCATTGCTATGGGTACCCTCACCCTGGCTATGCTGTGACAACAGAGATGACACTGGTCCCTCACTGACATATACAGCTTGATGTCCTCCAATGGGTTCACAATCACCAGTATGACTCCTGTCCAGAATGCAGCAGCTGCAGCCTGCTACACATGCAGCATACCTGCTACAGACCTACCATACTCCCAAACACCTAGAACAGAGCATCCACACAACATCCATACATAAATGGTTGGGGGAAATGCCCAGGTGACAGGGACATGTGCCACAGTCTCCCCCTACATACATACACAGCTGACAGTTCAGCATCAACTGCAGCAGCATGCACATTCAGATAAAAATTATGTATGATACTCACATCTGCCTGTCTCCTTACTGACCCCAGTACACATTGTTAAACAGTAAACTGCCAAAGAATCAGAAGGTCTGTTAACAATGGCCAAACATAGCATGCAAAACTGTGGACAAACCACATCAATCCAAACAGGAGACAGTATTTCTACCTACTCTCTGTGATGATGTAGCTGCCACACCTCGATAATGTCCTCCTCACAGGCCAGGAAAAGGGCCAAGTCCTACATGAGGGTCTTAATTATAACACTGTGGTGCCATGCCATTGGCTAATGAAAATGCAACTCAGCTGTTCTGGATGCTATTAGCAAGTGTGAGTCACAGATTGGTGAACAGGCAATCACCTGTTCATGAACATTACCTACAAAAGGCAATCTGCTGCCTATGGTAAACAGGTCTGTGACTTTCTTCATGAAAGAAACTACCACTAGATTTCTGTTCACAAAGGAGTACAGTACTATACCAGGTATGTCATAGAATTCCCCATGTAATGGAATACAGATTGGGGGATGCAGGCATAGGAAATACAAATTTCAACAGTATGTCTCAACAACATATCTTGTAATGACATGTTGCTGTTAGTCAGCTGTCAAGCACCTACAGTCATCCCTTTTGGCTCTGTCTGCAGTGACATATATCATAGGTCTGGCCCCTGAGTCCCCCCAGCAATGGTCAGCTCATATACGAATGCTACTGGATTGTCTGTTGTGCAATAGTGGCAGTAACTACTGGCTGATACAGCTGGCATATCACATCATGTACTGTCAGTGAGCCCCTCTCAGTCTTTGAATGTCATACACGCATAGTACAAACATTGTCCAGGTGTCCCTGACTGTTCCTGACGTAGTCTGGTTAGGTCACTGTGTACTCCACACCTGTTTCTCATTGCCTGACAGCTATGGCTAGCATACCTGGTGACCCCCTGCAGCAGAAGAGCAGGTTACAGGCAGTAGTAGTGGAGGGACACAGGCTCCATCTCAGCAACAGTGTGTACATAATAAGCATACAATGTAAGAGAATGAATACAGTACCAGATATTAATGTACCATTAATGTGTTCTGAGGGGTCTAGCATGTCACAGTCGCATTCCCTAATGTCTGGGGACAACCATTACATATTGTCCAACTGGTTTCCAGACATCCACATTTGTCTGGCAGGGGGTCCACATATAGCAGACACATGTACACATTCTGCAAGCATCTGTGTACTGCAGATGTTGGACACCTATGAGGAGGATACCCTATACCACATTTTCACTGCTGTCAGTTATTGTGTAGCAAAGATGTTGCTGGAATGTCCACATAGACTTGTAGTATCACTCACCTATTTGTCAGGTGGTGACTGTATGACATGGTACTGCAACTTTGCCCATAGGGGACACACCACAGTAGATGGCAGTGATGCTGGTGGACACATAACAACACAGTTTGTCACAGCACACAGGCCATGACTGGTATATCTAGGATCATACAAGGTTACTAGGCTATGGGTCCTGAGCCCCCATATGCCTAGCCCAGATTTTAGCCCATGTGTATGCAAGGCAGCACCTGATGCCCCAGTCAACAGGGGCACAGGTGGTATCCCAAGGGTGTATATTCTGTTAACCATCCAGTTATCCAGGTTCCGCTTGCTAAGGTGTAAATAGCTACCCTGCCTGATGTGGACAGGGTGTCCATTCCACAGCAGGGTGAGTGTGCGGGATACACATTTAAGCCACAAACAAGCTCAGTTGATGTCACACACCAGGTTGAGGGCATGTGTGTGGGTTAATAGACTGGAGCTTCAGGTGCACTTGTGCATTAGTCCCAACAACATGGAGTCTATGATTACGTTGTATGCCAGACAGAGGTCACCTCTGAGGAGTATGTATGAAACTGGGAAGAGGGATGGGCTTCCATTTCCCTGGTGGAGAACCTCTGTGATGTCCCCAGCTGCTGGATGTGCTGTGTGAGGTGCATGATGAATGGGGCAATATACTCAATAATGGGCCTTATTGGGGGGAATACAGGGATTTTATGACACCATGTCCCTGGATGACATACCCTTATGTATGAGGTGGGTCATGTAGAAGATTTACCTTGCAATGGAAGCAACATGGTGGTGAAATGTCATGTTGCCATCAACCTGTGTGCACAGATCCCTCACAATCAGTTGCGTGCCTAGGATATTGTTAGTACTGTGACAATATGTGGGGACGGCACTCTCCCAAAAGGGGTTGACACTGCATTTTCTGGTATGCAGCCTGAGGCCATGTTACTGGCACCAGTCATGTGTCTGTGTGAGACCCTCCTAGGCAGATGTCCACATCACTAGGGAATCCAGTGACAACACACAGCATGCAGTCATCTACAAAGATGGTCTGCCATAGGCTAATGGCTGTGCCCTGCACCTCAGAAGTATACTTCACACATAACAGAAGCCCAAACACAGAACACCAGGTTACGCTGCTAGTTATGGGTCAAACGCTTGAGGTGGATTCCCCTATGTGGATTAGGTGGGCCATGTCAGTGCACCAGTATGCTACTCCTCTGGTAACATATGGTGTGATGCATACTAGGAAGTGTATATCTATTATGGCCAAGTGGATTATACTGTCAAAGTCTTTGTCCAGGTCAAAGGAAGCAGTGTTCACTGTACACCCCCCTCTGTGGCTTTGGCGACTGCATCAAAGAGGTCAACCGAGTATAACAGACATGATCCTTTCCTTGACAAAGCCTAACTGTGTGTGATGGAGTGGTGGAGGTCACCAATGTCTTTGTTAATGAGGTTCACTATAAACTGTGATATGACCTTGTAAATCAGCCTAGTTAGGCTGATGGGTCTATAATATGACAGATTGGTGGACACCCTCCTTAGTATAAAGGGTGACAGTTGTTGTCTTTCACATGGCTGGGACAAAGGCTTTAGTCAGGCCTCCTTTGAATAAAGTGCCTTATGGTGTTGCAGGGTCATGCTTGGGGTCATGTAGGATGCATCCTGTGATGTGATAGGTTCCCATGGTGGCTGTATACTATGACTTTCCCATGGTAATGGTGACCTGTTCCCTATATATAGGAGAAGGGCCAGGTATTGGGGATGTCCTGATGTACTGATGGGGGGGACAGGAGGCGAAGCCCACACTGGATCTGTCAGGTATCAAGTATGCTACACCTACAGCACAGGTATAGCTGGTGTCCTTGTCCACAACAAGTGAGCAGATTCAAGCGCTTCCTCTGATGTTGCAGACATATGTGCAGAAGGGGAGATGATTGTTTGTAGTGGATGCCAACAATGTGGGCTCTGGGTTTGCTGTGCAGGTTTCCAAGAATGATCCCATTTGCTTGTTCATGCTAAGGAGACATTGCTCCAAAATGGGCACCTGCTCTTACTTTGTCTCGGACGGCAGTATGTCATCCCTGTTATAGACACTACTCCTTGCAGATGTCAGACTGGTGTACATATCCTTGCAGAGGATGATGTAGTCCTGTTGGGTATACCTGACTACATGCATCTATACAAATGCACGTATAGCACTAGTGTGTATGTGTGGATATTGTTGCCAGTTCCTACAGAGGGGTTGGGGCTGTGAAGCTGTGTATACCACCACCCAGGAGGCTGTATTCCTCATTGGAGGTGTATGTATGTCTGATCCTAGCTAGATGGGTGTTGTTGAGATGGTGACTGCAAACATGACTGCATGATGGTTGCTTTGCCATGGAAGATGACACTGTAGGGAATGCTACAGTGGTAACCTGTTTTGTGTAATATCAACTCCAATACACCTTCAACTCAAGTGGGGGTAGCTAGCCCCTAGCTGCACTGAAGTGTTTGTAATTCCACTCTCTGGCCACTTGTGTGCTGGCATGGGTATGTCTTCCAATGTATGTTTGGGTCATTCAAGTAAACCAGGATCAGGGTACAGACCCAAATTCTAATAGTGTTGATGAGGTCCATATAGGCAGAATGGGCTTCCTGGTCACATGTGGTGGCTGGTACCTAGTTATGATTTGAATAGGTGTGTTGGCAATGGTGAACTGCCCCTACAGTGTCCCCAGTGCATCTTACTGCCTGTACAGTGTGGAGGTGTGTATGTGTCTCATATATACTGAAACCCCATGTCCCATGGCATTACTGCCCACACTTTAGGGTCTGACTGTATGATAGGATGGTTGATGAGGTAAGGCTGGGGTGTTCTCTGCAGCTTTAAACCATGTGTCTGTGACTGCACAGATCTCAGCATTTCCCAGGGTTAATTCTTGCACTCAGGGCAGAGTCATGTGTAGACTCCTAGCATTTAGCAGCATGGTCTTTAATGTGTGCTGCATTGACAGTTGTATGTTGGTAGTGATAACTTCACTACTTTTCCTAATAAAGGCACTATGGGGTGGCAAGGACCATTGCCAGATGCTTGAAGACCAGTTGAGTCAGATGGAGGCCATCTCTGGCAAAGCATCGTAGTATGTTGACCATATCATCCCAGGCTCTTAGGTACTGGAACCCCCTAGAATAGCACAAGACAGCAGGCCACATGTTAAGGTCAATCACTTCCTGATTGTATTGCTGCATTAGTCTGGATTACAGTGGAATGCTGCATAAGGCTAAGGGCATACCTGCTTGGGACATATAATCAGCGTGCTCACTCATGTCTCACTGTGTATAGTCCAGGGAGGTACATCTCAGGTCAGGCACGCCAGCATGGACTGTGACAGACTCATGACAGTACCTGCTGGTGATAGACAGCAGTGCGTATGCGATATGGTGGATTCTGCCACCTGACACACAAGTAACTGTGACCATCCACATATACAGCCTGGTGAGAGGCACAGCAGTGTTTTTCACAATGGAGTCTCCTATGTGTAATATGTTTGATATGTTGTGATGCCTTTGTGGCTGTGGGACACAGGTGTGTGGCTGTGTGTGGTATGTGCTGTGTAGAGCTGTGGCATTTATGTGTGACTTTGCCTTGGAGGTCTCCTTTGTTTGTGGATGTGGATGTTGAGGCCCCCTGCATGTGTGTGTGTGTGTGTGTGTGTGTGTGTGTGTGTGTGTGTGTGTGTGTGTGTGTGTGTGTGTGTGTGTGTGTGTGTGTGTGTGTGTGTGTGTGTGTGTGTTTGTATTGTGTAGGTGTGGATAGTGTGTGAGGTGTACTGATTGTGTCGATAACCTGTTCAGGGACAGATATGTGGGCTTGACAAGGAGAGAGCATGGATTGTAGGTTCCTAGTGTAATTGCATCTCTCACACATTGTGTTCCTTGGTGGAATTTCTAGATGGTTGTCTGTCTGTGTACATGACACAGGTGCTACACTGTGCCAGGATGCCCATATCAACTGAACTGGCAAGAGAAACTGTAGGACATTGTCCAGCCATATATTCCAGCATCTGAGAGAGGAAGGCCAGGGAGACCTAAGGCCTACAGCCCAGGTGCTTACTACAACAGTAGGAGGCTGACACCACTGCATGCAATGTAGACAGGCTATGAACAAGCTGTAATAGGTGCAACAGGAAGATGCATTTGAACAACCTTATAGGACATGCAGCAAGTAGCAGGAAACATCAAGATCAGGAGGCCAATGCATGATGTATTGCCACTATGTTGCTGATAGCCACATACATACTGTGGTGATAGATAGCGGGGTATGATGTGAGAGTTAGCAGTGGATAGTGCTGGCAAATGTGGATGTGCAGTATGTATACATAATGGCAAGCAATGTATGTGGTCCTGTGATGTGTTCTCCTCTTCATGTCTTTCAGAAGGGATGTACTGCTGTAGGAATACACATTTCTCAGAAGCAGAGACTACCGCCATAATTGATGCCCTGAGACTTCATCACCAAGACCTGTTGTCAAGGACTCGCCATAACCAACAATAATGTGCTGCACTATGGGCAGACCTTGTGGCATCAGTTAATCATGTGGGCCAGCATGACAGGAGCTATAAGCAGGTCTGACACCTGGCCACTGATATGATACATCATGCACGGCAAAGGGCTGCAGTTGTGGTCAGGGACCATGCTGGCACTGGTGGAGGGCATGCTACACAACAACCACCCTCAGTCACAGAAGAGTTCCTGAAAACCTGGGTTCATCCACCAGCTCACAAGAATCAATCATACCATATGTCATGGAGGTGGGTGGAATAGCTTCCACAGCAAAGGAACATCCAGATAAGCCTCCAGTTGTCATCACATTAATACTGTAGCATTCATAGTGGCAGTCCTTGCATACCTGCACACATATGTCATGTCAATCTGCATTTGGGGGGGGGGTTGTAATGCACATGTGTGCACACATATTGTGAATGTCAGCAATGTGGGTAGTATCACTGTTTGTACTGTGCATGTTGATATATGCACATATTATCCTGTACCAATGCCACATTTGTGTCTACTGACAATACCTCTCACCCACAAATCCATAGGTACCTCTGGTGTGGCCGAGGTCCATCATCTTGTAGCCGGTGAGTGTGGAACTGTTTTGTTATGGCTCATCTATACCCTAGGCATGTTAAGGGCTGCCAGTTTGCCATGGACGCAACTGTTAAGCTTAGCCATATTGCAATACTTGAATGTTCACTTGTAGATGGGGTTCACTGCAGTGCAGTACACCAGTAATCACAGTAGCATATTTGTAGGAGCTGTAACATATTAACACATATTTTTGTGAAGGTGTAGGCAGTATGCTATAAAGGGGTGCATTACTATTGTGGAAATGGGTGCACTGTGTTTTAGATGAAGGTCCATCACATACACTGACATGTAACTTATCTCACAGGTGTATTAGTAATAGCAAAATTAACTGGATGTAGCTGCACTGCATGTTGTTAACATGTCTGTTGTGGTCTGCTTCTGTGTTGTGCATGACATCAGTCATAAAGTGTTGTCTGTATAATGCATTTGTGGCACCTCACCTGTGTGTGTGTGTGTGTGTGTGTGTGTGTGTGTGTGTGTGTGTGTGTGTGTGTGTGTGTGTGTGTGTGTGTGTGTGTGTAGATCAGCAGACATTATAGTGCAAGAATTAATGTAGTCATGTTGTCTTCCCCTCACAGGTTCCATGGGGGTTGGAGTGTGTTCCCTCACAACCTGATGTCAGTGTCTCATTGGACTCTGTTGATGATGGTGGCCATAGTGAGGCACAGGTGAGGTTGTTGTGAGCTGAATCTGTCCAATTGGTTGACATCCCACTTCCTCCCACAATGTCCCTGCACACAGTCAGTATGCCCACACATACCCAGTCCCCAGCAGCAACAGATATTGTACAGTCAGAGGGTGGTGGCATCTAACAGGAGAGTGTGACGATCTGTGACTGTAGACATTAGCCATAGCCAGAGAGCTGGTGAGGTCCCACACAGGCAAATTGACAGGGGTGCTACTACCCATCCTGCACCTGTCAGAGGTGTCATAGCACATGTCACCCGATGCATGTTTCAGTCCATCATGGAGATACAGACATGTTGTGAACCGTACACCAGATGGATGCTCAGGGTCATGGATGCCACACTGCCTGGCATGCATGACTCCACCCATGGCATTGGTGATGTCTTACATCATTTCACTGATATAGTGGATAGATGGTAAAGTGAGACATTGTCCGTCCTTAACCTTGAAATGTTTGTGCTTGAAAATGTGGTGGGAGTAGGGCATTGGACTCGTAGACATAGGTCAGCAACAACATCAGCTGAGAGCCCACGGGGCCATGCACAGTCACACTGCCTAGTGATAGTACCACCAACACTAGCGAAGGGAGGATGCTGTCCACACCACAACATGGCAGGCCATGTACATATGGTCTTGTGATGGAACCAGACCCAGTAGACACTGGTCACCATCAGCAAGTAGTACCGCATCTGGCACTGGGCATGGTGGTGCCAGTGCCACTCCTGGCGGAACTAGTTCCTGTGCTCATGGCCGGAGATGGTGAACTATACATTCTGCCATGTATGGTCCACAGCTGTCCAATATACCCTCATGTAGGGCTCACACATGGCTTGACTGTGTACATGCACACACACATATCAATGTCACATGCAGGTCACCAACAGACACACGCAGCTCAGGATGGCATAGTGGCACCACAGAAATGTGACATCACCAAGGTATGGCTGTATATGTGCATGGTTACCTAGGTGCACATGTGTACAACAGTGTGTGAGGGACAATGGGGGCAGACAGTGTAATCTTGCATGCATACTCCTTGACACAGCATGCTACTCTTGATACATGTCACCTGGGAGTTCTGCATGATCACAGGCTCATAGGATCTTAGAATGTTACTAGAGTAATGGCCCTGGGTCCCTTAAAACCCTAGACATTACTTTATCCCTGACAGGATCATCAATCACCACCTGTTGCTTCTGCCATTGAGGGACACAGGTGCGACCCCTGGAACAGATTTGTGGTTTCCCATCTACTCATCATGGATGCACTTGATGAGGGTCTGCATGGTACTCTGTTTGACATGTCTGGCAAGTGCATTCCTGAGACAGTGCAGCCTCTGTGAGACAAACCTGTCTCTCCAGCTGGTTTTGTTGATGTCACATATCAGGTTCAGACCTGTTGTGCTGGTAATACTTGAAGAGTTAGACTCACATATACAGGCCAGCTGTTGAAGGGCTAGGCACAACATTGCTTGTTATGCTATCAACGTTCTATGTTTGCAAGTGCAATATTTAAAAATTATCTCTATGTTTTGGCCTTTGTCTTACTTTTCTGTAAGGCTTTATCCAGATTTCTTTCTCTAAGGGATTGAGAGGTATGATGGTGGCCCTAACACAGTTAAACTGCTACAATATATACACATAAACTGCCCTTCTTGAGGATAGAACTCCTATCTGCCTAATTTTACATATAGCACTATATACATATTATATGCACCATGGAGTTTACATGTTTTTGCAGTGTCTGCCACTACTATTCAGGTGGATGGCATCTGCAGGTGCTCTAAAGGTTGCCATTAGGGGGGTTAACAGGTTTGCACAGGTCCTTAAAATGGTATAAACATAGCACAGAAACACAGGTGAGACAGCCACACTGCTTCAAGGGGTTATCCATTCAAACACACATACACTCACAAATGTGCCAGTTTTGACAATAGATCCCCTACCTATATAGGGCCTGAATAATTTGTCAATGGGGGGTTAACAGAAGAGGAACAGGCCCTTAATGTAGTGTAACCATTATACACAAACACACACACACACACACACACACACACACACACACACACACACACACACACACACACACACACACACACACACACACACACACATGACTACCACATTGCTATAGGGGATATACATGCACACACACTCACACACTCACACACACACTCTCTCACACACACACACACACACACACACACACACACACACACACACACACACACACACACACACACACACTCACACTCAGTTGCCAGTTGTGAGATTAGAACCCCCTACATTTCTAGTTGTATGTACTATAGTGCTACATACTTATCATATGCGCCATGGAGCTTATATGCTGAAGAATGTCTTATGGTGAATCTAAGGTGGTTGACATCAACAGGCCCTGTAACATAATGCAATGGGGGTTCACAGGGTGCGACAGCCCTCAAAATGGTTAACAAACACACTCACTGCTACAAGGGCTATGCTTCATATACACACATGACAACCACACAGGCTATGCTTCATATACACACACACATATGCATTCAGAGTTGTCAATTTTCAGATTAGAACCCCTACCTATCTAGTTGTATGCATTATATTGTTACATACTTATTGCATGTGCCACAGAGCTTACATGCTAGAAGAGTGTCTAACTGTGCATCTAAGGTGGATGACATCAGCAGGCCCTGTATAGTAATCCACTGGGGGGGGGGTAACAGGCCTTAAAATGTAGTGGCATTGCACACACATAGGCAAGAAATACACACATTTGACAGGAAATATACATACACACACACTTACTGAGGTGCCATTGCTAGGATTAGAACCACTACCTATTTAACTATTTACACTATTGTGTTACATATTTATTGCATGCGCCACAGAGCTTATGTGCCTAGGGAGTGTGCAACTGTCCATCTAAGGTGGATGATATCAGCATGCCCTGTAAAGTAGGTCAATTAGGAGGGTTCACAGGTATGTACAGGCCTTGAAATGTATTGGCATTGCACATACATAGGAAAGAAATACACACAGCTGCAAGGGGATATACTTGCACACACATATTCACTCACTGAGTTGCCGTTGTTGGGATTAGAACCACTATGTATTTAACTGTCTATGCTACAGTGCTGTGTAGTTATCGCACACTAAAAGCAGCTTACACATTTGGAGAGTGTCTTCCACTATTGTGGTGGATGACATCAGTAACTGCTGACAGGGAGGCCACTGTTGTGGAGGACAATAGGCACAGGGCCATAAAATGAGTGACTATTGCACAGACATAGGCCTGTTGGGCATGTATATTCTGCTGTATGTGAAATAGACACACACACACACACACACACACACATACAGACATGGTGGTTGATGTGAGATTAGAACTCCCACCTACCTACTATTACACACTGGAGCTTACCATACTATTTGCAGGTGCCACTGGTTATAACTGGTATACAAGTTGCTGCTGCACTACATCACTGAATGCCTTTCAGAGTCTCTCTTTCTCTCCCTTTCTCTGTCTCTCTCCCACTCTCTGCCTCTCTTTATATGATTTATTTATATTTGTTACCTACATATTATGTATGTATATAAAACTCAACAGAGTCAGATATATCTTATATGTGGCACATATGGATAGATAAGGGTAATCATGTCTGATGGGGATAGTAAGAGACAGTTAAGGTATACATAGCTGTCTGTATGCACAGGGATATATGGACAACACTGTTATATAGTCAGATGTGGGATCAGATATGGGCTGAAATTAGCTAAGTGTAGGAGCATGCCCAGTATGGCCATCAGTACTTACAATGAGACTCCAGGCCAGATCTACCTGTACTCCAGTCCAGGGTTTTGTGTGCTACAGCCAAGTGGTTGCTGAACCTGATTAAACAGTCCAGCACCTCCCTGATATAATGCCTGAGGGACTTCTTGGCTGTGTGCTATCCTTAATATCTGAATCATATCTAGGGTGTGTACAGAGTGTTTTGGACTGAACAGAATTTTGCATAATAAGTGTGGTACATTTTACATAGCAATGTGATTTTTTTGGTATGTCAGTGACAGATCATTATAGATTGATTTGGGGAACCGCTGACAGACATTTGGGTTACTGACTCAATACACTGCAGGGAACCTATGCTACTGCACGAACTGTTCTATTCTGCACTTTCTACCTTTGTCTGGTCAGTAGTTCCTCCTTCCCCTTATATGTGGACCTTTGTCCTACCATGCTCCAGTTCCTGGCTTTGTCCACAGTTGCTGCTCTATGCAGTTGTAGGTATGCTGTGACTTGGGTAGACAATGTAACACCACACACAAGGTTATGGACCTCACACATCTGACTGTACCTGTTTTGCAGGTTGTCAGCATTGTGCCCCATACATCTGCTCTGGTCCTCAGACGGTTTGTGTTGCACTGTTATTATAAGGCTACATGTTGCCCATACCTCTCAAACTATTACAGCCAGATACCTGGACAAGGCCATATATAACAGTAGGACACAGGCCCAAACATGGGGACATGATTTTAATATTGCTCTTACAAACTTATACAGTTGGTAGAATGGTTTCGTATTAGCTTGCATTTTTTGATGAGCATGAAGTCTGCATCTCAAGTGTCTGTCATTATTTTTTTCACAGCAACCTTCATTTACCAGACAACTGCAATATCACAAATAGAATAGATATATGAGGCATAAATGTGGACATTCTGAGAAACTCTGTACATTTGTGGGGTATGGATGGTGCCCAATGACTTGTTGTAAGCATTGACACAGTTACATGACAGTCTTTATATCCTGGTGCTACACTGACTTGTTCCAACCTGCTGTTCTACTAGCCACCATCTAGGTTACTCAGAGCTGTGTACTGTCCATATTTGTGGACTCTGTCCCTCCATTGTCTCAGGCTTTGTCCAGCTTTCTTGCAGTAACAAATACTGAAATATGGACAGTCTGTAGAACTCCTAACATAGGTGTAGCTCACTTGCAAATGATTAGGCACAGCCAGTCTCAAACCATATACTCTATCAACGTCGGTATTGCACTTAGCCCACTAAGACACGACAGCCACCAGGCAGTACATTTTACTTCCTGACACTATGAACCACAGACATACATAGCACATTGACACCTGCATACTGGGGAACTGATACAACAGTTTGATTGGGACAGCCCAGGGATTGTGTGGTCTGCTGATATTACCTTGCAAACATACTTGTTACTGCAGTTGTATAGGAACATGGGTGTGTTGGGGATAGAGGAGTCTAGCATTGGCAGTCAAGCATCAGTCCTATGACCCCAGTGTTTGTAATTCCCTCACATAGTACAGTGAGTTTTGCTGGCCTGAGCCCTACTGCATATTATGGGGCAACCAGTATTGGGCAGAGTGTTTCTGTTGCCCCACTAAGCTGTTAGTTGTCTGCAGCTGTCCCTGTAGCCCACTCCATTCCCTTGCATATGCTACCACAGTTTATTGTCCCATTAATTTGTTGTAATGAAGAGTGACTTACCTTGTGCCTGCTGTAGTTGGGAGAACAGTGCTTCAGGGCTGACTTTATCAGATGCACATAGTACACAGTTTATAAATGGTAAGCTACAGGTTGTGTGGTGTGGCTAGCATCCTATTTACTAAGTATGTGAGTCAGAGTGAGGTGTCAGTCCCTGGATCCCTAGGTTATCAGTGCATGTGCTATTTGTTGCCTCTTTGCCATGGCCAGGAAGTACTGGGCATGCCTATGTCTGCCTCAGGGAGAAGCTCAGGGGGTTCCTCCTCTGAGTCCCCCTGTGCCTGTCGGGACCTTGGCACTGGTGGCGGGCTGTGTGTCCCTTCCCTGTGATGTTCCTGCTGCAGCTGTATCCACAGGATCACATTGTGCAGTATGGCACATACTATGAACATGTGTGCACATGTAACTTGAGAGTACTGCAGGGCTCCACCAGATATGTCAAGGCAGTGGAACCGTGACTTAAGCAGCCCAAACACACACTTTATGATGTTTCTAGTTTGTGCATGCACCTCATTATGGCATTCTTCAGTTGGTGGGTGCACATTTCTGATGGGTATCATCATCCACAGCTCCAATGCGTAGCTAGCATCTCCCAGTAGATGGCCGTATGAGATGTCCCCACTGGAAAATGTCTGGTACAGCTCTGATGTGTGCCAGATGTGGGAGTCGTGATAACTTCCAAGGCTGCCATCACACACATTCATGATAATGCCCTGGGCATTGCACATGACCTTGCAGTTGACTGTGACTCTACTCTCCCCTCTGGGTGGTGCTTTGATATGCACTGAGTGCAGTCTATGGTACTCAGTAGCTCTAGGTAGTGTGCTACATGGTGGAAGAGTTGCATATTGCTTGTCCTCTCCTCAGGGGTGCAGGATCAATAAAAGTGCTCACTGGCATGTGTTGACATGACATCCAGGAACTGGTGGAGTACCCTGGAATGCGATGCCTGTGAGACCCCCATCATGTCCCCAGAAGGTCTTTGGAAAGTACCGGTAGCTAGTATTCTTAAGGCAACACATACCTTTGTTTCCACTGGGATGGGTTACCCTCTGTTGGCTCTGGGTCTGAGATGAGGGCGGCAGAGCTCGGTGAGTTCCTGTAATATGTCTCTGTCCACCCTATAGCATTCTACTATCTCCAGCTCATGTAGCCCCCGAAAGGTTACCCTGGGCATGAACACTTTTCTCCTTCTGAGTCTGGGCCTACTGTCAGCATCAGCATCATCACTGATTGACCTCAGCCTCTAGTGCATACAGATGTAGCAGTGCAGCAGCAGCCCTTATCATTTTGTCAGTTAAAATTCCCAAGTGTGTACTCCAATGGTGCAGACTATGTGGGAAAAATCAGAATGAAGGGTGTATGCATACTTTATACTGGTGTGCTGCAGAATCAGCATGTGTGATCGGCTGACAATAATGCATTCCACCTGCCAGGTATATCACTGAGGGTTTTGAATGGGCCAGTGTCAGTGGAACAGGGCTTATCAGTCATTTGTATTTGATTGTTTTTCCAGGCTATTTACTTATATTTTTGTGTTTTTTTTTATTTATTGTACTGCTAAGAACTGCTGCATGCTGTGCAAAACCACGGTGCTAGTGTAAACATTGCTCGGCAGTTTGGACCCTCCCCTGTACATGGGCATGCTCAGCTTTCTCTAACCAGCTAAAACATGTGCCGCTGGGCTAAGCTTAGCTTAGCAGCCACAGTCATGCCTCCCCCACACACACTTATCTGTCCTTAGCTGAGCACAAACAAGAGCCGCTAAGCTCCAATCTGCTTAAACATGGTGTGACACACCCCCTTTTGATATCAGCTACCTGTTCTGCCTACACCAACATGGTTCTAGACCTACCACAGTTTGTACCTGTGGACACGGTGTCCCTTTCTGCTATTGAATAACCCTGGCTCATTTACATACACCTAATTGCCTATACCCTGGATACTTCACTACACCAGGGCCTGTCTCCTTAGCAACCACTATAACCTGCCATTGTATGACTGTGCCTGCTGGGCAGTTTTGCAAATGTCTAATTTTCATTTTGTAAATGTTTTATTCCTTTTTTTTTTTGCATAACACCATGTTTGCGTGTCACTGTGTGTTGCTTAAACATGATATATGTATTAAAAAAATATATATTTTTTATTAAATTGCATTGCATTTTGGAATCACTGGCCATAGTTTTGGCCATTTGTATGCCTACTGTGCAATACACACTCTTTTTTGGGGGCTTTTACAGCTCCTGTTTAAATTTTGCAGTATGAAACACAGTTTCTAACTGCGTACATTTCTTACACCATCACAGCACCTACATGGGTGCCTTTCTGCTTGTTGAATCACAAATCAACCTCATTTGCATGGTTTTCACCAGCTTATGAGGTGACTTAAATTCTGCGGACACCTCCGTGTCCACATGCTCACTCACACCCCTCAGCCCTTATTCCTGGATAACTCAGCAGCCATGCTCCGTATTCAGGGTGTAACACTATTCCTACACAGAGAATCGCTCCATGTAGGCTTTATTGAATTCCACCCATAATGTAAAGTTGACTATGTGTACATGTGCGTCTGTCTAAAATCACTAGCTATGCCCTGTGTTGTGCTTAGCACATCGTAAAATATTTTCATAAGTATTTTACTATAAAATTCCAAATTGTTTCAGAGACATAGTTATATAATGAAAGGGCCATTCAGTAAACTTGAAAAGCTACTATATATCTTAACTTGCTATTTTGTTCATAAAAATTATACACAAAATAAAAATAACACTGATAATAATAATAGTGATAATAATAACAGCAACAATATTAATATGCATTAGTTGATGACTGGTAGATAGCGAATATCAGAGTCATATCATTACTGTGCTGACATTACATCAAAGCTAATTATAATATGTATTTTTAAAGTGATAAATTCTTTCATTTTATCTGGGAAAACAAAAAAGTCAGAGTGGCAAACATCTGAGATTTAGGATTTCATACTACCAACCTATATAGTGTATAGTGTGTGTGTGTGTGTGTGTGTGTGTATATATATATATATATATATATATATGTGTATATATATATATATATATATATATATATATATATATATATATATATATATATATATATATATATATATATATGTAAATAGATATATAGATTGCACAATAAACATCACTTCCTGTCATGATTTTGCATGTATGCAATTCTGAAAGCTTTACAACAGTGTGGTTGTTTGTATGAGGGGTCAGGTTAAGTTCAAAATAGCCATTACTGTGTACATACTAGAAATATAAAGACTTCCAAAACATAAATATATAGCTGTAATAACACCAGACCTAGGAGGACTACGTAGTTTTTTTTCTATAAGCTTCTGTGCCTGCTGATCATCAAACCTCCTTGAGCCCATTTATTCCCTATCACTAGGAATTTTACCCAGTGTCGGGGGAAACATGTCCAGATGAGGTTATCATTCAGGCATCTGTTAGGATGTTTTGTGCCCTTGCTGGCATCCTAGTAATGAAGGTGCTTATAGTGGCTTTAGATTTAACGATAGGATAGGATGGTTTGGAATGCTCATCACAAGAGAGGTGGGGAATAGGAAATTTACACCAGGCCTCGCACCCACATCCCTTATAGACAGAGGTAGCTTATAAATGCCTGGCCGTCAATGTCCTGTTTGGATGTAGGATATTGTTATTCTTTTGGGAAAATTTGGCTAGGCATAGAATGGTCCACCAGGTCATTAGCCTAGTAACAGTCTATGAATTTATGAGAACACCTTCCTGATGTGAATGCATGTTTTTGCACACCTGCTCTGAAGGTTACCTCCAAGCAGTGGCTAAGTAAGCCACATATGTACACTCATGCTGTACAACTGCATTGGTGACTATCTTCTAGAGGCCCATGGCTGTGTGCAACATCCTCTGGCCCCTTCTTTTCCACCCAGGAGGGGCTTATACCCATCCTCTGCTGCCATCTCCATCAGAGGGCCAAGCCAGTATGCAAATTTGTGTCAAATGGCACATAGCCAGGGCTTTAACCCTCTGTAACACCATAGCTGGCTTCAAAGAGCTATAGGTTTAATTATAAAACTGTGACTTGCAGTATGTTAGATTTCAGAGTGTGTAAATCATTTAAAATGTTGAAGATTTTCTAATTAAACTTTGACATAGGCTTACTCTATTGCTTTAGAAACCAGAAAAAAAAATCTAAACACGTAGTAGGACAGTTTCCCAGTATAGTTCTCCCAAAATGTCATGATAATATATTAAACTATTGTATACCTTTAACCCATTCTAAATAAATAGAGTTGCTTGCTCTGTTGGTAGGTTAAACGCTGGGGTAAGCAAAGTAAAAATTAATCAGTAAAGCAGTCAGAAACCCCAGAGTAAGCAGGTCCAGTTCAGCTACGATACAGTCCAACAAACGAATCAAAACAGTTAGGTAAAATACCAATAAACTGTTTAATAAATAAAAAGATGAGCGCTTTCGCTTACACAGCTTCTTCAGATCTATGACAATGTTCCTTAGAAAATGCAGAGCTTATATACCTTCTGTCATTAATTAGCAGTAATTACACTTCTGTTCTTAAAGAAATATCCCTGTTTGACATTAAAATTCAAAGCTCATGCAGAATTTAAGTATGTGTGCTACAATAAAATACTACATTTCAACATACATTTCAGTGCTTATAATGCAGACAAAAGATGTGGTTATATGAAATACAATATTTAAACTTCTTAGAAAATTAATAATATATGAATCTATTTTCCTTTTGTTATAAAAACAGTAGATAACACAACATTGAGTTTGAAAATTCATATCAAAAGTTTATGTATAACAAGTAGCCACATATATGCCTAAACGTAAATCATAAGCTTGAGAGATCATTAATACAATATCATTAAAAATATCATTAAAAATATATATCAAAGAACTTATAAAAAATCAGTCATGGTGCACTATATATAATAATATTCAATATATGTGTGCACATGCTGGAAAATGTGTATATGTGTTCATGCCTAAAAAGATGCTCTAAACTATTGTACTCTGGGCATTACTCATGTTATAAAGTTCATATTTAAACATCCACAGAAAACATAGAGGTACATACATAGATCTATGCTCTAAAGCTATTCAGCTAAAAACATAATACAATGTGCCCGTCTCTTTGTATAAAAATATATACCTCTCTCTACATAGGAATATATATATATATATAAAAATATATATGTATAAAAGCTGTGTTCTATCATATATTCCTCCTTTGCCACAATTTCAGTTTTAGGCTTGCTCTCTCATTGAGGCCTAGACCTTTATCAGCTTTCAAGAGAAGTATCCATTCATTTTCCCTGCCTTCTGTAAACGTGTGGATGTCACCACCCCTAGGGTTCGGATATATCACTTCAAGGGCTTTAAAACTGAATATATGTGAGGTGTCTGTCATCAGTACATGCTTAGCTAAGGCATTATGTATTAAACCTTTCCTAATATGATAGACGTGTTCTCTTATTCGATCTCTGAAAGGTCGGTTGGTCTTTCCTACATAGAAAGAGGAACACATCTGACATATAGCTAAGTAGACTATGGTCATACAATCCGCTTCAGCAGAAGTTATGAAAGTCTTTCTCAAGTCCGGGTGAAAGAAGTGTGAAGTACTATCTATATAACTGCAGAAGTTGCAACGTCCACAAGGTCTAGTGTAGCCATTATTCTTTTCTGGTTGAATAGTATTAGTATAACAGAGCTTCCTCTTCAGATTCTTTTTATTTCTGTATAAAAACTTTGGATAGTTGCCCACTATCGCTTTTATGTCATCATCAACCAACAATATGTCCCAGTGTTTATGCATTATCTCTCTGAGTTGAAAATTGTCTGCTGTGAACTGTGTAGTAAATTTAATGGACTGTGGTAACACAATATTTAATCCCTGTTCAACTAGGGGCTCTTGTGGCCCGCCTCTAGTTAGCCTTAGATCTATTGCATCCTTCATGTGTCTACTAACCTCACTCCTGCTATAACCTCGTTGCATTAATCTATCATTAAGGTTAGATAGTTCAATCTCAAAACCGTGTTCCATAGGATTGAGTCTAGATGCCCTGATGGCCTGGCCTCTCATAATATTTCTGAAGGTGCATACTTGATCTATATAATAAGTTGTTACTATAGCAGTTTTAGACCCCTGTATTGATGATGTTATTATCAAGCCTTTCAATGTACATATCAAGGAATTCTATCCTATACTGAGTGATTCTTTGTAAATTTAAGGCATGTAGTAAGATTATTTAGGGTTGTAAAAAACAATTCTAATTGATCAACTGTGCGTTTCCATAGAATAAACAAATCATCAAAACAACATGTTTTATGAACAGATCTACCTTAAACAAATATTGCTCCTCCCAATGAGCTAGGAACATGTTGGCGTAGCTATTGGCACAGGGTGTGCCCATAGCTACGCCATCTCTCTGTCTATATATGTGCTCGTTGAACATAAACAAGTTGTTCTCTAGTATTAATTCCAAAAAACAGGTAATCAAATCAATCTTGACTGTTGAATAATCTCCATGGTTACGCATATATTCAGTGACATACATGACCCCCAAATCATTTGGGATCATTGTAAATAAGGATTGAATATCAAATGTTACAAAAATGTAGTCCATATTGACTGTTAAATCCTTAATACAGGTATACAAATCAAGTAAAAACTGCCTGGAGTCCTTCAAAACTGTATTATTATTATTCAAAACATATCTCAAATGTTTTTCCACATATACAGATAAATGCTCCGTTACCCAATTGCGTCCTGACACTATAGGTCTCAGGGGAGGGTTCAAAAGATCTTTATGTATTTTCGGGAGGCCATTAATGGTAGGTATGATAGGGTAAGGGACTATCAAATAATCGTGTGTATCTTTATCAATCAAATGCCCCATATATATGTCCATGATGGTATTGTGTACACATTTAATGGTGTTATCAACATCCTGCCTGCTAACCATAACATAAAATCGTCACATAGCATTGTGACCATCGTTCTTTATAGTCAGTCATCCATGACTACTATTTTCCCTCCCTTGTCAGCTGGTCTAATAGATATGTTGACATCACTTTGCAGTTTCTTCAAACTGAGTCTTTCACCATGGGTGAGATTGTCATTCCTAAAACGTTGTTTATTGGATGCTCCATTTTCATAGTAGTCATATAGATCACCCTCTGTGAGCTTCATGTATGCTTCTATTAAAGGGTGGTTAGTAGGTGTAAATTCACTCAAGTTCTTAAATCTAAAATTAGAGTCAGAAAAAATCTGAGTGTTATCTTTATGTATATATTTCAGCATTATGTTTCTACAGAATAGTCTAACATCCATAATTGTGTCTACCATATTGCTCTTACTTCTGGGAATAAAATTCAGCCCTTTATTCAATAATCTCAAGTCATCTTCAGTCAAAATGGTATGTGACATATTGTGCACTAGTGTTTGTCCACCCACATTGTCCTCAATGTTTTTTGGAGTGTATTCCTCCGATAACTTTCTCTTCTGCCTCCCTCTGCTCACTGGCAGCAGAACTTGTTGTTTTCCGCTCTCACCGGTAGTGGAAAAACCAACTGATGAGGCATACTAGAGTTGATGGTTAAATTCGAGGCCATTTGTTTAGGCCTAACTACTGGTTCAACAGGACGTTTGTGTTCAGGCCCAACCTCTGTTGGTTTAGTTATATCATTAGCTATCCTAACTTCTGGATATAAGTTGGTGTTGTTGTCAACAGTAGAGTGTACTATGTGTATAACATCAACAGAGTCATTACAGTTGTCATTATTCAAAACATTTACAGTTCCAGCATTACTATCAAGTATAATGTATATAATGTAATGACTGAAGATGACTTGAGATTATTGAATAAAGGGCTGAATTTTATTCCCAGAAGTAAGAGCAATATGGTAGACACAATTATGGATGTTAGACTATTCTGTAGAAACATAATGCTGAAATATATACATAAAGATAACGACTCTAATTTTAGATTTAAGAACTGTGAATTTACACCTACTAACCACCCTTCTATATGACTACTATGAAAATGGAGCATAAGTGATGTCAACATATCTATTAGACCAGAGACCTATAGTGTCAGGACGCAATTGGGTAATGGAGCATTATCTGTATACAAAACAAAAAACATTGGTTTATGTTTAAATAATAATATATTTTGAAGGACCATTTTGTAACATTTGATATTCAATCCTTATTTACAATGATCCCCCAATGATTTGGGGGGTCATGTATACTGAATAATTAATACTAGAGAACAACTTGAACCCTAAATAATCTTACTTTAAATACAAGAGCCCCTAGTTGAACAGGGATTAAATATTGTGTTACCACAGTCCCATAAATTTATCATATTAGGAAAGGTTTAAAAGAGATGGGCACATTGTATTATGTTTTAGCTGAATAGCTTTTAGAGCATAGATCTATGTATGTACCTCTATGTTTTCTGTGGATGTTTAAATATGAACTTTATAACATGGATATTTCTTTAAGAACAGAAGTGTAATTACTGCTAATTAATGACAGAAGGTATATAAGCTCTGCATTTTTTACCCATTCTAAATAAAGATTAATATATTCAAAAGCAGTCACATTCAGGGACATTGTGTTCTTAAAAATCATCATTACTAAAGATAGTTAAAATATGTGTAGTCCATCTTCGAACACATCCCAAACACTGCACTCACTTACCGGTATGTTGTACTTTGTTCTGTAGACACTTCTTATAGCAAAACTGTGCCCACACAAGCAGCATTCATCCATGTCACTTGCTATTTTGCATCCTAAACATAGAGGACAGAACAGTCCACACAAGCCTGAAATTAAAAAATATATATATATGGATATGTTAGAAACAAAGATATTTGTGAACACATTTAAAAGTTAAAGAATATGTAATACGCAGTGTGACTCCAAAAATTCAGAATTAAGTAATTGTTAATTCAAGCAATTTGAAAGATTAGTGATTTCCATTTGCAGCCATTCAGTGCTAGAATAAACGCAATGTCCACTATAAGAATATACCTTAATGCACTTAACTTTGTGCTTATCCACTGGGATGAGCACATAACAATGAACTTAACAGTTTATTCATATCCTTAAATTATCCTAGTGTATGCAATATAATCTGATAGAAGCTGGTTACATAACTATATTAGAAGCTGGTTACATAACTATGTGGCTTCCAAGGTAAAGTATTAAATACATTTTTTTCATTGCTTACTTGTTTAACTGTGAAATCATCTTTACCTCAAACTACTTCACTAGTTGTCCACAGAAAATTGCCCTCAAAATCAATAGGTCAATCTTCTTCTCTGCTGAGTCAGACCAGTTTTTACAATATTGCTCACCAACAAGGATAAGAATGCAAGCAACACTTCTGTGAGGTGAAGATCAAGAACATATATTACAACAAGATCCTGTATTCTATTGTCTTTACAGTCCCCCAGAAATGTAGGTTCATCATCGCATTGTCACACATTAATTGATGTAAGCCAGAAAGTAAGCCTGAAGTTCAAAACACTTCTTCTTTCAGCTTTTCCCGGTTAGGGGTTGCCACAGCAGATCACCTGTCTGCTCATGATTGGCAGTGGAATTTTTACAGTGTCAAGTTGCCAGCCCAGCACCCAACCTTCTGCAGAAGGCACACACATGCACACACTCACACCTAGGGCCAATTTAGAGTGTCCAATCCACCTACAGCATGTCTTTGGGAGGAAACCGGAGCACCCAGAGGAAACCCACGCGACCACAGGGAGGACACGCAGACTCTGCACAGAAGGCACCCCAGCCAAGGATCGAACCAGAGAACCTCTTGCTGTGAGGTAGCAATGCTAACCACTGCACCACCATGGCCACCCCTGAAGTTCAAAACACTGCTCCTTGCAAATGACAAGTGAAGAAAAAACTCTTGACCAGATCCATAGCATTACCATCTTATCCAAACTAAAACATTTATGAAATAGAGGGGAAGGAATTCTCAGTCCTCAAGTGTGTGTAATTCACCTATATCAGTGTCAGTTTTTGAAAAAAAAAAAAAAAATACTTTTCTGTGTCTATTTTCACTTCTACCCCTAAAACATTTGTGCTTTAGAATGACTCAGGCAGAGGTGCATAAGTGTCCCTTATCTATGGGTTCTTTGTAATTCTAATTTGAGCTCAATCAGACAATGTAAGTCCTTAAATTAAAAATAAAAAAAATCTTTATTTGCAGCTGATAAATGTGCAAATGTACTCTTCAATAATTAAAAAGCCTCCATATTTTCTTACTGCAGTTGTTCACCACCAGACAGCAGAACACAGACTCCTTTACAATAAATGAGGCAGGTAACCAGTTTCTCTTGCTGCCATTCTATTAATGACTCATGAGTACAAAATCCAGCAGAATCCAGTCTATGAAACAGCTAAAAAATATAAACCACTGTGTACAGCTTTTTTTTTTTTTTTTATTTTAGAGTAAGTAAAATCGCTTCATGACTCGGAGGAGTTTCCCAACCACAACAAACCGCCTGTCTGGCTACAGTGGTGGTGGTGGATTATTTTTATTTTTTTAATTGGGTTAACTGAAATGGACCTCCTATAGCTATAATCTGGGTTATAAAGGCAAGATAAAATACAGAATATCAATAAATTATACAACAGCCCATTAACCAGCATGCTTATTGGAGGTGGACAACCTGGCAGTACCCAGATCAAAATCAGGTGGACTCAAGGAAAACATGCAAGCTACACTTAGATTTGTAATGAAGGGTCAAGACTGAACCATGAACTCTGGAGTAGATGACAACACCTGTAAACAGTATGCTACCATGTCACTCTAAGTCATCTTAGGTCAGAAGGGAGATTTACTGGTGTCCACAATTTACCACTGTATATATGTAAAAAGTGAGTGTCAAAGTATGAGTACACAAACATAATAGACAAGCATTACTGTGGACTACAGAGTACATGTGTGAGTCATGTGTCACTCACATGTGGAAATAAAAGTGTATCTAAAGCTAGAGTGCAGTGTAAAGTATGCTGTGGTTTTGTAGTATGTGTAGCATTATTAATTAGGTCTGTGCAGTTTTCTCTAAATTTTTCTTGTTAGGGAAATAATCTTTTATTATTTTTTTTATGATGCAGTGACCTTTGATTAGGTCAGTAAGGGAATACACAAGATGCCACTATCATAATGCAGTGGAAGGCTTGCCTCCTAAAGAAAATGTGGTTATTTTTTATCATTATTCCAATCCATTAGATAATAATACTGTGGAAGATGAAATGTATCCTTTATCTTAAGAAAACAGACTTTGCTGACATACTGCTTATAATCCCAGCCAGTGAAGAACAGATAGTTATTAAATTATTAAAGAAACACAAGGTCCACAGTCTAGATGTTTTCATTTCTGAATTTTATAAAATACTCTGCAAGAAAATTTGTAAAAAAATGTGATAGGGTTTCAAGATCTCTACATGTTATCAGTTCAGAACCAAACTCATACATAAGATGAATGTGGCAGTGTTATATCCTAGTGGTTTCTACCCTTTTGCTTTCATAAAGTTTGAGCAATATTTGTGAACATTGTATACCATGGAGTAGGCTTGGTAAACCAGCAATTGGTGTAGCAAAGCCTTTTGTGATTGTTAAATATAGTAGCACAATGCGGTAGGACATTTTATAGGTTCATAGGTATATACCAGGCTAACAACTACCAGGGCTTTCAACCCAACCCATATGTTTCCTTATGTATCATGGGTGTTTATTAGGAGGGGTATGTTAGTTAGGAAGTTTCTAAAGGTTATGTGGTGGGGTATGTTAGTTTGAGCATAGTTACTGTCTACCTCTGTTTATTAGAGACGTGGGTCCAGATGTGAATTTCTGATTTCCCATCCATTTGTCAAGGTTACACTTAAATAGGGTTAGGAATGGACTCTGCTTCATAGGATAAGAAACCTGTTTCAGAGCTTAGGGATCCTCTGAGACACATATTTATTTTGCCAACTTGTCCTATTTATGTTGCAAGCAAACTTTAAATATTTGAATCTAGTGATTATGATGCTGTTCATTTTGTGGATGTGCAAAAGTTCCATCAGAGCTGGATCCAAGGATGCTTTGAATAATAGCCATAGATCATCTATCAGTAACCTGAAGGTGACTGAGTATAGAGGTAGTGCTTTAAGACAATTTATATAGAATAGTGTGTATATACCCTAGATTTGCAGATGATTGAAAATTAGGAGTTGTTGTTGAACCCCCCACCCCCACCCCACTGACACAAATGTTCTCCAGGAAGGGCTGGTCATTGACTAAAACTAAATGCCAAGAAATGCATAACAGTATCCTTCAGGAAGTCATCCAGCATGTTGGCAACACCCCCTAAGAGTTGACTCAGCAGTCAGGGACTTGGGACACACATAGAGAGTAATCTAGCCTTTGACCATCATGTGTCTAAAGTAGTGAGAAATCATCCTATGTAGTGGAACTTATAAACAAATGTATGGCATATAGTTCCAAGGAAGTCATTATTCCACTGTATTTGGCATTCATCAGACCTATCATTGAGTACAATTTCCACATGGTATGTACCTGAACAGGAATATCCAACAACTGGAATGTTCCCAGAGGACCCTCACTAAAAGAATACAAGGTGTAAGTAACATGCCCTAAGCAGACTGCCTCAAGGCCCTCTCCCTGGATTCTGTCTGCACAGGCTGTTGAGAGGAGATTTATGCTTGGCATACAAGGCACTGTCAGACCCCACTCTGATGGACCTCCTTTATATCAGCAAAACAAATAGCCCGAGAATTACCTATTCTAAAGATTAAACCTTGCCTGTGATATAAATAAGACCTGCTGGACAGACAGGTATGTACTACAGAAATTACCCTGTCTCTGGAACAGGCTCCCCATCCATGTGAAGCAGAGCTCCTCCCTAATCCAATTCAACTGTAACTTGGACAATTAGAAGAGGCACAGGAAAATCATTCCTGGTTTGGCACCTATGTCTCTAATGGACACAGGCAGTCTGTAAATGGTTCATCTCCTAGGACTCTGCTTACATTGATCAAGGCTACCATACCCTGTCAGAAATTTGGGATGCATGGCTAGGCTTAAAAAGCCCTTTATGGTCATTAGCCTAGTAAACACCTATTAACCTATGTACCTATAAACATGCCAAAGGGAGCATTATACTCAATAATGGGTCTAATAAGGGCCAAATAAAGTGGCACTATGACTTCTTTGGACCTTGTTGGAATGCCTTTGCTTATATATTGGTTGACATAAAATGATTTTTTACTACCTTGTCCACATTTTGGTCAAAGGACAGATTACTATTTACACATGTTCCTAGATTCTGGACTACTGGCGCAACTGTTAGGGGTTGTCTTATTGATCAAGTAATTAGCCTGGGTAGCAAGTTTCCCAAAAGGCAGTATAATGCATTTCTTGACATTGAGTTTTAATCTGTGACTTTGGCACCAGTCATTTGTCTCTGTTAACCCTCTTGCAAGATATTTGTGTCATGGGGGAATCTATGATAGCTCCCAGTTTTAACTCGTCTGTGAACTAGGTCAGCCAATGGCCCTTGACATTAGCCTTTACCTCCAAGCAGCAAATGCCAAATAGAAGCAGTCCCAGCATGGATCATTGAACTACCCTGCTGGTGACTGCTCTTTTAGTGGAGGCGGTCTCACCAATTTTAACTTCCTAGGTCCTGTCTGTGAACTAGCTGGCAATCCAGCAAGTTATGTAGAGCTCTATGGAGGTTTATGCCCAGTTCAGTGAGTTTACCAACTACATCTGGGTGGGGTATTATATTGAATGCCTTAGCCAGGTCCAGGTAGGCAGTATGCACCACTTTCCCATCATGCATTGCCTTGGTGACCTTCTCAAAGAAGCCTACTAAGTTTAGTAGGCATGACCTTCCCATGACAAAGTCAAGCTGTGCTTGGTCCAGTGTCTGAATGTTAACCTTGTCTTGGTTGATCATTTTCATAATAATTCATTCTGTAGCTTTGCATATTAGAATAATCAGACTAATGGATCTGTAGTTTCTGGGGGTCAGTCGATGGTGTATCCTTGTGAAGTGGGATAACCACTGAAGTCTTCCATTCTCATGGTACAAAGCCTGTTTTGGAGCTATTTATGAAAACGGACTCAAGTGGCCCTGATAGGCCATGTTTCAAGCTATTTAGGAGGTATCCTGGGATATTATCAGGATCCATTGAAGCCATGTTTTTGGCTTTAGTGAGCACAGAGAAGACCTGCTCCCTGTTAATAGATGGGGGAGGGGTATGCTAGTAGGTATTTCATGTGGGGAGGCATAGAATGGGGAAGGGGTGAAGTCTTAGCTGAATTAATTAGCCAGCAAATTCATTATGCCATTGTGCTCAAGGTGGCACCATTGACCACCAGTTCAGCACACTACCGTGTGCTGTTTTTGAGTTTGCAGACAGAGATGTAGAAGGTCTTGTGGTTGTCTTTAGTCTGCAAGGCTATCTTGACCTCATAATTAGCCTTGATGGACTTAATTAATCCTCTTAGTTTACTCTTTAGTTTAATTAGAGAGCCCTTATCATTATGGGAATTGATTTTCCTGATTTTAGCCATGACTTTTTTTCCTTTTGTTATATACCCTGTTAAAGTTAGGATTCCAGCAGTGTGGTTTGTTTTTAGTGTCTGTTTTGACCTTACTTGTCATAAGTACAGCAGTCTCTATTCAGCCATTTACATGGCTGTACTATGCCACTGTGAAGAATTAGACATGGGTTGTTGTGAACTTATAGGTTAGGAAAGGCACTGAATTTTGATAAATGATCAGTTAATAGGTGATGGACAGGTTGACAGACGAGATCAGACAGGAGTCCCTGTGGACTATGATGTTTGCAAATGACATTGTGATCTGTAGTGAGAGTAGGGAACAGGTGGAGGAGACCCTGGAGAAATGGAGATATGCTCTAGAGAGAAGACAAATGAAGGTCAGCAGGACTAAGACAGAATATATGTGTGTGAATGAGAGGGAGGATAGAGGAATGGTGAGGTTGCAAGGAGTAGAGGTGGTGAAGGTGGATAAGTTTAAATACTTGGGGTTAATAGTTCAGAGTAACGGTTTGTGTGGAAGAGAGGTGAAGAAGAGAGTACAGGCAGGATGGAGTGGGTGGAGAAGAGTGTCAGGAGTGATTTGTGACAGACAAGTACCAGTAAGAGTGAAGGGGAAGGTCTACAAGAGGGTAGTGAGACCAGCTATGTTATATGGGTTGGAGACAGTGGCATTGACAAAAAGATTTTTTATTGAATCAAAAAAACGGGTGGAAATTACGCAAATAACAACAAGTGAATATGAAGATGTCACGAGGAACTGTACTAAAGTAAATTTGGGACATGTGCATGAAGACATTAATAGTGGAAAGGGTTGTTCTTTTATTAAAACCTTAGTTGGTGAAGACCATATGGATATGGGTAAGTCTATTGTTGGCGAGAATGAAAAGTATAACAATGTTGTTTCGACAGTTTCAGTTTTTGATAATGCATTCAGTGATTCAAACCTGGTTTCAAAATATATTATGATTAATGACAATGATAATGTTGGCAAGGGGCAATTTACACAAACTAGAAATGTTAAGGATTATGTTCAAAATGGTGAATGCAATATTAATTTGAGTTTGATGCAACATCAGGGGGAAAATATGGAAGACATTGAAACTATAAATTTGATGAACATCAGTACATATGAATATGTCAATAATAGTGTGTTATTGGATGATTTAAGATGTGATGAGCAAGTAACAGTTTGTAACAACACACATGGAGAGAAGGGTGTGGCATATAACGTAGTGGATATAGAAGATGGGTCATTAGATGTGAATGTGAATTTTTACATTAATTTTGACCCAGAAGCATATTATGAAGAGCTCATGGTTAATGAGGACGTACATAATTCTAATTGGGGTGAAACTCAAGTTATAGACAATACTATGTATGCAGTGTTAAGTCATCCCATTATTATAAAGAATCAAGTAGGTGACTTTAAATTATTTAATTATTCGAAAGTTACTATGGATGAGAAACAGGTTGACTTATTTGCAAAAGGGTTTAATTTTGTCCCATGTAATAAGGGGAGCTTGGTCAATTCTATATTGGAGTTAAAATTATTCACTCGAAAATTAAACCTGAAAACCTGGTTTAATGATTGTCCAGATAATGACAATAAAAACAGTCAAAAAGATAATATGCCGAAAAGGTCAAGTATATTTAATCCTCCAATGAATGATAGAATAACTATTTTTGAGAAATTGAGTGAAAATGATATGAGGAAGTTTCATAAAAAATATAAAAAGCAAATACATTATAACATGTCGAAAGAAGAACAGGAGATATTTAAGGATATATGTAAGAAACGGGATATAAGGATCATGAAACCAGATAAGGGTAATGGTGTTGTCATAACAAACACACACGATTACATATCCTACATGACCGACATGTTACAGGGAGATTCATACGTAGAAGTCAGTCTTAATGAAATATATATAGCGTATGCAAAGATTGATATATCACTTAAAAATATGTTATATCAAGGGGAAATATCTGAAGATGAATTTAATTATATGGCCAATAATTACCCAGTTATAAGTGGAATATTCGGCATACCCAAAATTCATAAGGGTTTGAACAACTTGCAATTTCGACCCATCGTAGATGGGAAGAGGAGCAAGACGTGTTTTATTAGTCAATTTCTGGATTATCACTTCAAGAAATGTTTGACCAAGTTCCCATATATTACTAAAGATTCATGGGATTTTTTGGGGAAAGTAAAGGAACTAAGAATGAAAGAAGGGTATGCATTCATTACGGTAGATGTATGTAATTTGTTTACAACTATACCCCATGATATAGGCCTGATATGGCTTGAAGAGCAGCTTTATGAAACTAAGATATATGATCAAGGAAGGATAAACATGCTGGTTAATCTAATGGAAATAGTCTTACTGAATAATTATATATACTATGAAGGTAACTATTATCAACAAGTGAATGGCGTGGCAATGGGGGCAGCTTGTGCCCCCATTTACGCAAATTTGATTATGAGTTACTGGGAATTCCATTATATTTTCAAAACTGAGTACTACAAACATATAAAAATGTACACAAGATACCTCGATGATATATTTATTGTGTGGGATGAGGATAAAAAAATGTTGGAATCATTTTTGCTGTATATTAATAATACAGTTAAATTTTTAAAATTCACCCATGAAATTAGTGAGGATGAAATTTCATATTTGGACATTAAGTTATCTTATGATAAAATACAGGGTAGGGTGAAATCCAACATATATAGGAAACCAACATTTTC
This sequence comes from Protopterus annectens, assembly GCF_019279795.1. NCBI lineage: Eukaryota > Metazoa > Chordata > Ceratodontiformes > Protopteridae > Protopterus > Protopterus annectens. The sequence continues at coordinate 851,888,829 of NC_056728.1, read as the reverse complement.
AAATGCTTACCTCCATTATAATAGCTGGCACCCTGACCATCAGAAAAAAGCAATTGTTAAAGGACAAATGGTCAGGGCTGCCAGAATGGCGAGTGATGAAGAGGAATTTGTGGAAGAATTGATGTATATATCAAATTTGTTCCAAAATAGAGGTTATCCCGAACAGTTATGCACTAAAATATACAACGAGGTGATATATAAAAGGAAAATAGGGTCATATCAGGCCATATTAACTTCAACATCTTTAAATTTGGGTAATAGTGATAATGTAACTATGGAAGAAGATAAATCGAATAATGTTCCTTTATATATATCTGTATACAATGATTGTTATCAAATTACTAGGGATATTATTCAGAGGAATTGGGATATTGTATGCAAAGATAAGAAATTGGGACACCTGTTTCAGGGTGGCGTGAAATTTGTGTACAAAAAAGATGCATCATTTAAGAATATTTTTGAAAGGGATAATAGTTACAACAAAATAATTACACATAGACCGGTAGGTAATTTTAAATGCGGTCGATGTACCATATGCCCTCATATTTATTGCACTAATGATAATATAGTGGTAAATACTTGTAACATTAAAATAACAGGGCATTACAACTGTTATACATCAAATGTAGTATACCTCGCACTATGTCAGGACTGTGATTCATTTTATGTCGGGAAGACTGCCCGACATTTTAGGGATAGAGTGAGGGAACATCTATTAGATATTAAAAATTTAAAAACAACCAATGCCCTTGCCAGACATATACAAGATAATGTTGGATATAAATATAAATTTAAATTTTGTGTTATTCAAAATTTAATATATGACATACAAGGTAGAGTTACTACATATGATTTAGATATTTATGAGTTGAAATGGCAGATATGTTTAGACGCATGTAATACACCAGGTTTAAATGAATGTTGTACTATTAAGCCAATATTAAAAAATAATATGATAAAAGGGAAATAGTTTGCGTTGACACGATGCAACAGCACCGTGTATATCCACTTTTTTCATGCACATGTTAATTACATTTATACACTTATTTGTTTACTTATTTTTAGAATAGTTTTTATGTGTGTGATTTTAATATTGTACATTAGGTATGTAATTATATATGAAGTTATTTGTATTAATATGAATTAATTTTGTTATTTATTATCATTTGTATGACTATTGAAATTATGTACGACTACTTAGATAAGTTAATTTATTAGGTTGGTACGCTATTTTATAAGGTTCATATGAGCATGGTTTATTCATTTGTTTCAAAAGTCACTGTGTACTTAAAATGGTCAATTAACTTTATTTGTTCAATTACGGCTTAATTGTAGCAATTAAGCACAAGGTTTTGCATATATAATGAGGTTGTTTTATGTAGGATGTTTATCTGAAGAAGTTCGTTTTCGAACGAAACCTAGGTCATCTTCGTTCGTTCGTTCGTTGTTATCTCAATAAACTGAATTGGATTATTTCACTTCGTTTTGGATGTACTGCTTGTATGAACTATTTGGTTGTATGCTGGTTGGCTGTTGACATTTCCTTGTTGCCTGTATATCCTCGTTGGTTATCACAGTTTGTTCATTGTTTGAGCCTTGGGTTTGGGTGGAGAAGACTGTCAGGAGTGATTTGTGACAGACGAGTACCTGTAAGAGTGAAAGGGAAGGTCTACATGAGGGTAGTGAGACCAGCTATGTTATATGGGTTAGAGACAGTCGCATTGACAAAAAGGCAGGAGTTTGAGCTGGATGTGGCAGAGTTAAAGATGTTAAGATTTGCACTGGGTGTGATGAGGGTGGACAGGATTAGGAATAAGTATATTAGAGGGTCAGCCCAGGTTGGAAGGTTTGGTGACAAAGTCAGAGAGGTAAGATTACGTTGGTTTGGACATGTGCTGAGGAGGGATGCTGAGTATATTGGGAAAAAGATGCTAAGGATGAAGCTACCAGGTAACAGGAAAAGAGGAAGGCCTATGATAAGGTTTATGGATGTGGCGAGAGAGGACATGCAGGTGGTTGGTGTGACAGAGCAAGATTCAGAGGACAGGAAGAAATGGAAGCAGGTGATCCACTGTGGTGACCCCTAATGGGAACAGCCGAAAGAAGATGATGATGATGATCAATTAATAGGATATAGTTTGCTTTGGGATTGTTTCTAACTGTTACATGGTTTGCTGGCCATAGTGAGTTGACTTTTATTTAGAAGGAAACAGCTTTGTAGTCCAACCTTACCATTGAAGATGGGACACTGGGGAGGTGAACAACACTCTCCAATATAAGTGAGAACCAGGTCCAGTGTGTTTGAACCTGTGGTGAATATGCACATTATCTGGTCAAGTGTGTTTGTGTTAATAAAGTGCAGGGATTGTTATGCCTGCAAATCTGAGGCAGTGAAAGTTTCCCAGTCTATAGAGGGGTAGTTAAAATCTTGCATGAATTGTATTTGGTTTAACAGTGAGTGCCTCCAGTAGGTCAATGTACAAGTTACAAGATTCTTGAGCACAGAGGGTGACCTATAGTTTGTTAATGATGTTGATAAACTCCAGGACATTGTCTTGTTTAACCAGTGGAGTTATTATTATTCCTAATATAGATTGAGAATCCTCTATCATTTGTCATTGTCTATGCAGCTGATGGTCTCAATGTGTGGAAGGCACTGAAGTCTTACACTGTCAGAGTACTCTTTGCAGATTTAAACAATGGGTGGAATTCAATAAACCCTACATGGAGTGATTCTTCATGTAGGCATAGTACTACAGCCCCAACATGGAACACACCCACAGAGCGATCCAGTAAACAGGTGGCGGGGCATGCACGAGATTGCGGACATGGAAATGTCTGCAGAATGCAAATCATCTCATAAGCTGGTGAAAACCATGTAAATGAGGTTGATTTGAGATCCAATAAGCAGAAAGACACCCGTGTAGGTGCCGTGTTGGTGTAAGGAATGTAAGCAGAAAGAAACCGTGTACCAGACTATAAACTTTTAACAGGAGCTGTAAAAGCCTAAAACAATTGTATATATGGTACCTGTAGGCATGCAAATGGCCAAAAATATGGCCAGCGAGTCCAGAAAGCAATGTAAACTCCTTAAATAATATATATTTTTCAATACATATATGACATTTGCATGGCATTGTGCACCACGCAAACATGCCATTATGAAAAAAAAAATAAAAAGTGTAAAACAGTGAAAAGTAGACATTTGCGTATGTTACATTATAGTACCCAGCATGCAGAGCATGACAATGGCAGGTGACAGTGGTTGCTATGGAGGCAGTCCAGTATCCAGGGTATACTCAATTAGCTGTATGTAAATGAGCTGGGGTTACTGAATAGTAAAAACGGCTACAGTGTCTGCAGATACAACTTGTGGTAGGACTAGAACTGTGTAGGTTGTGGTGGTGTGTCACACTATGTTAAAGCGGATTGGAGCTCAGCAGCACTTGTTTGTGCTCAGTTAAGCAGGGGGATGTCCGATGCTCCTGTGTGTGTTTTAGCTAGTTTAAGAAAAGCTGAGCATGCTCGTCATTAGGGGAGTGTCAAAACTGCCGAAGCACTGTTTATACTAGCACCACGGGTTTCCACGCTGTGCCACAGTGCTTAGCAGTGAAAGGATTAAAAAATAAATAAAAAAGGAAATAGCCTGGGAAAGTCAATCAATGACTAAGCCCTGTTCAACAGACACTGGCCCATTCAATTCCCCAGTGATATATCTATCAGGTGGAATGCAGCATAATGAGCCAATCACACAGGCAACAACTGCAGCACACCACTATAAAGTATGCATACACCCTACAATCTGATTTTCTCACATACTTTGCACCATTGGAGTACACCTGTGAATTTTAACTGACAAAATGCTATTGGCTGCTGCTGCCCTGCTAAATCTGTGTGTGTTTGAGGCTGAGGTCAGTGAAGATGATGATGCTGACAATAGGTCCAGACTGAGAAGTAGAAGAGTGTTTAGGCCTAGGTTACCTTTCAGGGTCTACATGAGCTGGAGATTGTAGAGCACTACAGGGTGGACAGGGACATACTACAAGAACTCACTGTGCTCTGCCACCCTCACCCCAGACCCAGAGCCAACAGAGGGGAACCCATCCCAGTGAAAACAAAGGTATGTGTTGCCCTTAGAATATTAGCACTTTTCAAAGACCAACTGGGGACATAACGGGGATCTCACAGGCATCTGCATCCAGTATACTCCACCAGTTCCTGGATGCCATGCAAGCACATGCCAGTGAGCACATTTATTCACCCCACACCCCTGAGAAGAGGGTCAGCAATATGCATCTCTTCCAGCATGTAGCACACTACCCTGAGGTACTGAGTGTCACAGATTGCACTCGTGCACATCAAAGCACCACCCAGTGAAAAAGGTAGGGTCTACATAAACTGCAAGGGGTATCACTCCATCAACTGCCAGGTCATGTGCAATGCCCAGGGCATTATCATGAATGTATGATCTGGCAGCCCTGGCAGCTATCATGACTCCCACATCTGTTACACCTCACAGTTGTACCAGACGTTTGCCAGGGGGGACATCCCATACGGCCATATACTGGGGGATGCTGGCTATGCACTGGAACTGTGGATAATGATCCATCAGAAATGCACACACATCTACTGAAAAACACCATAATGAGGCACACGCACAAACTAGGAACATCATAGAGTGTGTGTTTGGGCTGCTCAAGTCATGGTTTCGCTGCCTCGGTATATCTGGTGGAGCCTTGCAGTACTCTCCAGCCACATGTGCGCACATGTTCACAGTGTATGCCATGCTACACAATATGATCCTGCGGAAACAGCTGTAGCAAGAACATCCCAGGGAAGGGGCACACAGCCCCCCACCAGTGCCAAGGTCCCCACAGCCACAGGGGCAATCAAAGAAGGAGCCCCCTGAGTCTATCCTTGTAGGCAAATGTAGGCATGCTTACTATGCCCTGGCCTTGGCAAACAGGCAACGCATATCACATGCGCTGACAACTTAGGGACCTAGGGACTGACACCTCACTCCGACTTACATACATAGTAAAAAGGATGCCAGTTACACCACACAATCTGTACCTTACCATGTACTGGCTGTGTACTGCATACATCAGACAAAGACAGACTTGAAGCACTGTTCTCTCAACTGCTGCAGGCACAAGGTAAGTCACTCTTCTTTACAACAAATGAATGGGGTAGTAGACTGTGGTAGCATATGTATGGAGCTGTCACATGTATGCAGGGGAATAGAGTGGGCTACTGGTATAGCTGCAGACACCTGACAGCTGTGTGGGACAACAGGAACTCTCTCTCCAATACTGGATGACCCATAATATGCACTAGGCCCCAAGCCACCAAACTCACTGCACTATGTGAGGGAATGACATACAGCAGGGTCACAGGAATGACATACAGCAGGGTCACAGAACAGATGTTTGACAGTGAATGCTAGAGTCCCCTACCCCCAACACACCAGTGTCGCCATACAACTGCAGTCACAGCATGTTTGCAAGGCAATAGCCAGTGGCGGCTGGTGACTTCAAATCACAGGGGGGCTGCAGGAGACAGCTGAATGGGTGGGGTCAAGGGGGTGGGGTGTGGTCAACCAGAAAGGGGAGGAGCTATGCACAAAACCACAAAAAACTAACTTTAATTAAATACGCTGCCCTGGGTGGCAAACCATCATTATGAAAGTCCAATCAAGACAAAAATAAGTGTAGAAGAATAAAAATATTTCAATGCATTGGCTGCATGACAGCTTACTTAATATCTAGATGGAAACAAAAGGTTGTGAGGCATGAAAAAATAAATTACTTTTTAAATACATTACTGGAATGCCAGTCAAAATCAAGTATAAGAAAAACCAGAAGCACTCAACTCAAACCACTTCTCCTTGCACTGCAGTCCTAATTATAATATATTCAGCTTTATTAAAGTACCAAGTAACATGCTGAAAGTAGAAATCTATGTGATGCCCCCACTTGTAAAAATGTTTCTTATCCAAAAGACCTGCTGCCTGACAACTTGTTTCATGGGAAAACATGATAAAAGTAAAAATGAAAAGCAAACAAGAAACAAGCTCAAGATACATTGCTTAAAGGATTACTGTACAGGTTATGGACCACACATGATTGGCATTCTGTTTAGTTTACGGGTAAAGTCTGTAGAGATGACTGGAAGTCTCCAACAAGTGTAATGAGCTTTTTAAAATAATGGAATCCTGTCCTTTAATACCCAAGGCTTATACATTATCTAGTCAAGTATTCTCTGCATGGCAACAACAGAAAGGCTTTCAATGTTGGCAATTCTTTAACAGTATGCTTATTAAAGCTTACTTGCATCTTACGATCTCAGACAAGCTTACCTTATGGTCATTAAAGCATTGCTACTTAAAAACACAGAGCAACAGGCACTTTGAGTAATAAGCATAAATCAACAGTACATAAATATGACAGAAACCAGACCATTTTGCAAAATCAAGGACAGATGAAAAGCCACTGTAGTACTTATGCAGTGTGTCCTCCCCATCCAAGGTAGATACAACTACTCCTTGCCTTGCTTGGACACATCCAGAGTCACTACATGGGGGAGTGGGGTGCAACAAGCATGTCACAATTTGAAATCTCTCTGGCTGACTGTGATGGCCCTGACACATTTGTCATACTTCTCAACCTCAAGAGCAAGAAATCTGGACAAAGCCATACACAGAAGTGGGACAAAGGCCCAACAATAAGGACAATTTTTAAATATTGCTCTAATAAACTTAGAAAGATAATAGAATAGGTCTTGCATTAGTATGAATTTTCTGAAGGGTATAAAATCTGAAACTCAAATGTCTGTCATTTTCTAACTTCAGTCTTTAGTGATTTGTCACTAATTTGCCAAAAACACAATTTTATGAAAAATGGACAAAAATGTGATGCAAAAATATAAAATAGACACACAATACAGCTGCTACCTGTCAAAGAAGGGACACTTTAATATTAGTACTGCTACCTTGAGCAGCTGACACAATATAAAAGAATCTACATGCATTTCAAGTAATCTATAACTTTGATTATTACAGTTATTTCTTAATTGTAAACCCTCCATGTTTTCTTCCAAAATTGCTATTTTATGGAGGGATTATAAGGGGAAGAGCAACATTTTGAGCCAAAAATTGGGGACAGTTGAGAGGTTGGCTATGCCTAATTCTATAAAGCAATTTATTTGCATGTACCTCTCAACCTGTTAATGCAGTAAATCTGAACAAGGCCAAATATATTGGGGCACATATAAACAGTACTAAAATTGCTCTTGTATAAACTGAGACAGTTGATAGAACAGCTCTTACTTTAACATGCATTTTTCTGAAGGTTATGAAGTCTGAAACTTATTGAGTGACTTCTGGCAAATCATTTAGGAATTAAAACTACAAATTTTATGAACAAACCAAAAATAAGAAGCAAAATCTATTCATTCTTTGAAAATCTGGACAGTTGGGAGGTATAGTTCAGCTGGGCCTGTCTGAGTTTGCTGCCCTTCCCCTGACAAAATAATGGTTGAATGGAGCCTCTGCAGCCATTCCAATGAACCATTATACTTGGCTATTTCACTCCATTTACCATAAACACTAATGTGCATACTGCTTTACTTCTATGATGAGTTGGACTTCATTTGAAAGTTTTATTTTGTATTTTACAGCACAAACACTAAGTCATCTGTTAAACAAAGCAATGCAGTCTCACAATGAGAACTTAGCATTAAAACTTCTCTGCCCTTGAAACTCACATTCATTGAAACAGCATTGAAACCCACATTCAAAGAAAATACATTTTGCCAGTGGCAGATAAAGATTAATTTTGGGCTGTTTTTGAATCATAGGCTCCTTGCATATGAAACATACATGTGCTCTTTGATACACCTTCCTCATTGTACTAAAATTATATTCCTTGTACAATACAGTACACTTGTTACAGGGTGTTTTAAATTTGTTTTGAACATTTTTCCAGTAAGCAATGAAACAAACCATATGCACCCATAATGGCAAAACTGCCCAGTTGAGAACATTTATCATAAAAAGTCTACTCAGACTTCCACAGTCCACCATTATTAGTAAATATACACAATTCTACAGTCCACCATTATTAGTAAATATGCACAATTCCACAGTCCACCATTATCAGTAAATATGCACAATTCTACAGTCCACCTTTATCAGTAAATATGCACAATTCTACAGTCCATTATCAGTAAATATGCACAATCTCTGAAGTCAGTCATCGAAATAATTCCACATTAAAGAAATCTGTAACTAATGAAGCGGTTGCTGCTAGCAATCACCTTTATATTTCATGGTTTCATCGAAAAATAAAGTGTCTGTTGCCCCTCAGGAATAAATTGCCTATATTACATTAAAAAATGATAAGCTAGTAATAATATTGCAAGAGGAAATGGATGGCAAACTGATAACAAACTCATAGTTAGTATCTTCACCAAGGAGAACATTCTCAGTATGGCAGCATCCACCGCTTGTGGGAGTAGAACCCACAACCTTCTGCATCAAAAGCAAGTACATAACCTGTTGTGCTATAGTATTAACTTGGCAAAGCACTAAACTTCTATTCCCCTGCAGCTCTCAGTTCCTTGTAAAATCTACTCAATACTCAACTGCATCTCAACTTCACAGCACAAGAAAACTGGAAAAAGCAAAAATGTATTGGGGGTGGGGGTCAAAAGTCCAAAACAGGGACACATTAAACATTGCTTGTATAATCTTGGAAAGTTGCTACAATAAAATGTTGTGTTGCCCCCATATATCTTTCTGCCAAGGTCCCTGAGCAAAAACAGTCAGAGTAACATACCACTACGCCACATCAGCTGCTTTGTAAAGAGAGGAAGACTGAAACTTAAATGGCTATCATTTAGTGAATTCAGTTCTCACCATAGCTGTCAACCTCTTAGTACAAAACACCTGGACAAACCCAGTAATGAGGGAATACAGCCCTCAAACATATTCAGTGAATTCAGTTCTTGCCATAGCTGTCAACCTTAGCACAAAAACCTGGACAAAGCCAATAATGGGGGAATACAGTCCCAAAAATAGGGACAAATTTAAAATATTCATCTTATAAACTTAGAAAATTGCTAAAAAAAAGGTTGTGCTACTATGTATTCTGAAGAACATGAAGTTGGAAATTCAAATGCCGGTCAATTTTACTGCGGACAGAACAAAAACAATTTTCAGCAGAGACGCAGGGATTAAAACTGCAGACACGTCTTTGTAAAATGGAAGGGCACCAGAGCAAATCCACACAAATACAGGGAGGAGATGCAGACAGAAGCCACCCCAACCAAGAATCAAACCAGAAAACCTATAGCTGTGAGGCAACAATGCTACCACTGCACCATCAATTATGCAAGGAATTAAACATTCAGAAACCTGAAGTCTGAAATTCAAATGCCTGTCAATTTACTGCGGACAGAACAAAAACAATTTTCAGCAGAGACGCAGGGATTAAAACTGCAGACACGTCTTTGTGAAATGGCAGGGCACCAGAGCAAATCCACACAAATACAGGGAGGAGATGCAGACAGAAGCCACCCCAACCAAGAATCAAACCAGAAAACCTATAGCTGTGAGGCAACAATACTATCACTGCACCATCAATTATGCAAGGAATTAAACATTCAGAAACCTGAAGTCTGAAATTTAAATGCCTGTCTTTTACTGCGGACAGAACAAAAACAATTTTCAGCAGAGACGCGGGGATTAAAACTGCAGACACATCTTTGTAAAATGGCAGGGCACCAGAGCAAATCCACACAAACACAGGCAGGAGATGCAGACTCCACACAGAAGCCACCCCAACCAAGAATCAAACCAGAAAACCTGTAGCAGTGAGGCAACAATACTACCACCGCACCATCAATTATGCAAGGAATTAAACATTCAGAAACCTGAAGTCTGAAATTCAAATGCCTGTCAATTTTACTGCGGACAGAACAAAACCAATTTTCAGCAGGGATTAAAACTGCAGACACGTCTTTGTAAAATGGCAGGGCACCAGAGCAAATCCACACAAACACATGGAGGAGATGCAGACTCCACACAGAAGCCACCCCAATCAAGAATCAAACCAGAAAACCTATAGCTGTGAGGCAACAATACTACCACTGCACCATCAAATATGCAAGGAATTAAACATTCAGAAACCCTTAAGTCTGAAATTCAAATGCCTGTCAATGTTATTTAACATTTTTTAATCAGGACAGTCTGACTTGGAACAAATAAACAATTTTCAGCAGAGGCCCAGGAAGAAATAATGCAGACATGTCTTTGTAACATGGGAGGACACAAAAGCAAACCCACACAAACACAGGGAGAAGATACAGACCCCACAAAGAAGGAACCCCAGCCAAGAATCAAACCCCAGAACCTGCAGCTGTGAGGCAACAATGCTACTACTACACCATCAAATATCAAGCATTGCAACATTTACAAACCACAGATATTATGAGGAACAGATCAGATCGAATATGAGGCAAAATCTGCAATTTTTACAAATGGTGGTGGGTAGGGAACTCAAGTCTTTAACACCTGCATACAGGGTACAGGGTTCAAGCCTGAGGTATTCCCTACCACACCACCATAAGCACCTGGGGCATTTACAAACACACACACACACACACACACACACAGTCTCTCTCCAGTAAAGCATAAGCCCCATACACACACAACGTCTCTTTCCAGTAAAGCATAAGCACCATACACACACAAAGTCTCTCTCCAGTAAAGTATAAGCACCATACACACACAAAGTCTCTCTCCAGTAAAGCATAAGCACCATACACTTACCTGAATATATCCAGCTAATATACATCCTTCCCGCGCAATACTCAAAGACCCGCGAGATCCCAAGGAAAGCCCGACGAGATCCCAATGCGCCTTCCCAAGTCCTGCTGCTGCTCTTGCAGTCCGGACGCGACCCATAATCCTAGCGAGTCTGTGCACTTTAAAAGTGCACAGACGTCTCCTTGTGTCCCCCTATGGGGACTGCCTTGAGCATGCGCATAGACCGACAGTAATCAGGACTACTGCGCATGCGC
>NC_056728.1:851785247-851872747 GCF_019279795.1 Protopterus annectens | reverse complement strand
AGGAGTAGAGGTGGCGAAGGTGGATGAGTTTAGATACTTGGGGTCAATAGTTCAGAGTAATGGTGAGTGTGGAAGAGAGGTGAAGAAGAGAGTACAGGCAGGATTGAGTGGGTGGAGAAGAGTGTCAGGAGTGATTTGCGACAGACGTGTACCTGTAAGAGTGAAAGGGAAGGTCTACAAGAGGGTTGTGAGACCAGCTATGTTATATAGGTTGGAGACAGTGGTATTTACAAAAAGGCAGGAGTTTGAGCTGGATGTGGCAGAGTTAAAGATGTTAAGATTTGCACTGGGTGTGACGAGGGTGGACAGGATTAGGAATAAGTATATTAGAGGGTCAGCCCAGGTTGGAAGGTTTGGAGACAAAGCCAGAGAGGCAAGATTACATTGGTTTGGACATGTGCTGAGAAGGGATGCGGAGTATATTGGGAAAAAGATGCTAAGGATGAAGCTACCAGGTAACAGGAAAAGAGGAAGGCCTAAGATAAGGTTTATGGATGTGGTGAGAGAGGACATGCATGTGGTTGGTGTGACAGAGCAAGATGCAGAGGACAGGAAGAAATGGAAACAGGTAATCCGCTGTGGCGACCCCTAACAGGAACAGCTGAAAGAAGATGATGATGATTATAGAATAACAGGTTGCAAATTAGCATGAATTTTCTGAAGGGTATGAAGTCTGACATTCAAATATCTGCAATTATTGTATACCTTCAGTGTTTAATGATTTGCCACTACTTTGCCAGAAAGCCACAATGTTATGAAAAATGGACAAAAATTATGTGGCAAGCATCAGGACATTCTGCAAAATCTGTACAGGTGAGAGGTATGGCCACCACCTGTCCCACTCTGCAGTTGCAGTCCATGTTTGGTCAGGTGTGACCTGTGAAACCAACTCAAACAATACAGAGGTCCCAAGAGTGTATTACAACAACCATTTCCTAAAGTTGTCTAATAGTTGCATAAAACAGTTATTTTACATCAAATAATGCCTTAATGTTATGAGGAAATAACATAAGCTATGGAAATATGCCAAAAATAAGCTGTCATACTGGCAGACCAAGAGAAGTCCTGTCTTTTGCACTTGCTGTGGATATGGTTTGTCCTGCTAACTCTCACAATACTACAAGAAGTGTCCTACATTGCACATGTGAAAAGGTGGCAACCCTATTCTGTGTTGCCTATGTGTGTGCGATATGTACTTTAGACATGTGGAGGCCCTTGAGTAGCTGCTGCCCCCAATTACTCATGTGTATCTAGGCATGAATGCTATCCACCACCACCCACATTTGTAAGTTCTGCCTAAGGCTTTGGTGACTGTAAGTTTTATGCTGTCTGTCATTGACCCATCAACTGATGTAAGCACACTGCAATGGGGTCTTACATCAGGTATGGAATGGTGCAAAGATCCTGGCCTCAAGCTGAATGCAGAAACAGTACCATCATACCATACGGCATGGACATGGCCCCACTATTACCCACATCAATGGCAACCCCATAAACACACAGCCTGTGTTGAGAGACCTGGGTACTCAAGTTGATAACACTGTTGCAGTTGCCCATCAAGTAGTGGCAGTGGTCAGAAAAGCCTTGTACATGGTTAAAGGTATAGGTAAAGGGAGTGCATCCAGAAAAAAAAGGTGGACATTACCTCTGTATAGTCCTCAATCAGTACAACAATGATTTAGTGCCATGGCCTGTGTGGTATGTACCTATCCAGACATCTGCTACAACTAGAAAGGCCATGGTAATACCAACAAAGGCAATACATGGCCTCCAACACCTGTTCCATGCAGACAGCTTTAAATCAGTAGTGCCCCACTTGTTATCAGACAGGTTGCCCAGAGGTGAGCTGTGGCATGACTAGATGGAAATGCTGTGCCCAGCCCTTCAACAGCTGACCCATATATGTGAGTCTAACTCTTTGTGCATTTCCAGCATGACTTGCCTGAATCTGATATGTGAATTCAACAAAACCTGCTGGAGAGACAGGTTTGTCTTCTAGAGGCTGCCATGTCTCAAGAATGTACTTCCCATACATGTCAAACAGAGTACTATGCAGACCCTCATCAAGTGCATCCATGATGAGTGGATGGGAAACCACAAATCTGTCTCAGGAGTCGCACCTGTGTCCCTCAATGATAGGGCAACAGGTGCTTATCGATGATTCTGTTGGGGATAAAGTAATGGCTAGGCTTGTAAGGGACCCAGGGTCATCAATCTAGTAACCTTTTATGATCCTATGAACCTATGACCCTACTGAACTCCCAGGTGACATGTATCAAGAGTAATGTGCTGTGACAAGAGATATGCATGCAAGATTATACTGTCTGCCCCCATTGTCCCTCACACACTGTTCTACACATACACACCTAGGTAACCATGCACATATACAGCCGTACCTTGGCAATCTCATATTTCTGTGTTGCCACTATGCCATCCTGAGTTGCTGTATTGGCAGTAGATCCCCATGGTGTACACACACAGACACCTGGAACAAAAATAGAATAAGGTCCAGGAGACAACAGTTAGTCAAAAAATACTAACAGCAATACAACATCATGGCACAAAGGTGCATACACTTTGATGTGTAAGAATGACACATGTCAGACAGCATCTTACAGGGCATAAAACTACTGCACTACAAACTGCCATTAAGTACTCTGTATTCACCCTGTGCATCAGACATATATTGGCATGTCCCTGCATTGATGGTATGAATGACAGAGATGTGGCACAGGCATTATCACATGCACAGGGTGTGTTGCGGGGTTGCCAAACACCTAGGGTGTGCTACACAGTTGACAGCATGTGTGTGTCTGGAGGGGTGCTGGTCAGCTGGACCATGGAGAGGAGCTGTGTGTGCCTGCTGGTGACCTGCCTGTGACAGTGCTGTGTGTGTGTGTGTATATGCACACACAAGCCATGTGCCCAGCCCTAAATGAGGGTATGTTGGACAGCTGTGGACTGCAGAATGTATAATTCACTGTCTCCTGCCACAAATATGGGAATTGGTTCTGCCAGGAGTGGCACTAGCACCACCATTCCCAGGGCCAGATGCAGTACTACTTGCTGATGGTGATCAGTGTATGCTTGGTCTGTGTCCCTCACTGGACCACCCAGGACCATGTACCCATGATCTGCCATGTTGTGGTGTGGACAGCACTCTCCCTTCGGTTGTGCTGGTGGTACTGCAACTACAGGATTGTGCCTGTGCATGGCCACATGGGCTCTCAGCTGATGTTGTTGCTGACCTATGTCCACATGTCCGGCGCCCTACTACCACCATTTGCAAGCACAGACATTGCACGGTTAAGGACTGACAATGTCTCACCCCACCACCTATCCACTACATCAGAAAAATAATGTAAGGCATCACCAATGCCATGGATGGAGTCATGCATGCCAGGCAGTGTTGCATCCATGACCCTGAGCATCCATCTGGTGTATCATTCACAATGTGCCTGTGCCTCCCTGACCGACAGAAACATGCATCGGTGACACGTGTTGTGACACCTATGATAGATGCTGGATGGGCAGCAGTCCTCCTTTGAGCACCCTGTCAATCTGCCTGTGTGGGACCGTGCCAGCTCTATGACTATAGCTAATGTCTATAGTCACAGATGCCAAAGTCATCACACTCTCCTGTTGGATGACATCGCCCTCTGACTGTCCAATATCTGTGGCTGATGTGGACTGGGTATGTGTGGGCATGCTGATTGTGTGCAGGGACATTGGGGGAGGATCTGTGCAGTCACAGACACTTGGATAAAAGCTGCAGAGAGCACCCCAGCCTTACATGGTCAAACATCCTATCATACAGTCAGACCTCAAAGTGTGGGCGGTAATGCCATGGCACATGGGGTTTCACTATATATGAGACACATACACACCTCCAAGCTGTACACTCAGTAAGATTCACAAGGGACACTGCAGGGGCAGGTCAATATTGCCAAAATATCTATTCAAATCATAGCTAGCTACTGGCCCCCACATGTGACTAGGTAGCCCATTCTATCTATATGGACCTGATCAACTGTATCAGGATTCGGGTCTGTACCCTGATCTTGGGTTACCTGAACAACCCAAACATACATTATTAGACATACCCATGCCAGCACACAAATGGCCAAAAATCCATCAACAGTCGACATACAAACACCTCAGTGCAGCTATGTGCTACCCCTATATGAGGTGAAGGTCTGTTGGAGTTGATATCACAGCCACTGACCCATCTGTCAGAACTGGCATCAATATCCACAAATATACAAAAGCAATATACGTGCATTTGTATAGATGCATGGAGTCAGGTATACTCGACAAGACTACATCATCCTCTGTAAGGATACATAAACCTGCGTGGTGGACATCTGCAATCAATAGTGTCTATAATAGGGGTGACATACTGCTGTCTGAGACAAAGTAGGAATAGGTGCCCATTTTGGAACAATGTCTCCTTAGCCTGAACAAGCAAATGAGATCACTACTGGAAACCTGCTAAGCAGACCCTGAGTCCACATTGTCGACATCCTCTACAGATAATCATCTCTCCTTCTGCATATATGTCTGTAACATCAGAGGAAGCCCTTGGATCTGCTCAGTTTAGATGGTCAAGGACACCAGATATATCAGTGCTGTAGATATAGCACTGATATATCAGTGCTGTAGATATAGCATTCTTGATGCCTGACAGTGTCATTGTAGGCTTCACCCCCTGTCCCCCCTATCAGTACACCAGGACGTCCCCAGTACCTGTCCCCTTCTCCTATATGTAGGCTATATGTAGGGAACAGGTCACCACTGCCATCTCAAAGTTATGGTATACACCCACCATGAGAGCTTATCACATCACAGGATGCATTCTACGTGACCACAAGCATGACCTTGCAACACTATAAGGCACTGTAGTCAAACAAGGCCTGACTACCGTCTTTGTCCCAGCCAAGTCAAGGACAGCCAGTGTCATCCCTTTACACTAAGGTGGGGTGTCCACCAATCCAGCATATTATAGACTCATCAGGCTAACTAGGCTAATCTACAAGAACATGGTACAGTTTATAGTGAACCTCATTAACAAGGACATTGGCGACCTCCACACCCTCCATCACGCATAGTTAGGTGTTGTCAAGGTGGGGATCATGTCTGTTACAATTGTCTGACCTCTTTGATATAGTCACCAAAGCCATGGATGGGGGGAGTGACAGTGCACACTGCCTACATTGACCTGGCCAAAAACTTTGATGGTATTTCCCACTTGGCAATAAGAGATATAAGCTCCCACCTAGGCATCAGTCCATATGTTACCAGATGGGTAGCACACTGGCACACTGACAGGACCCACCTAGTCCACATAGGGGAATACTCTCAAGCAGCAGACCCATAACTAGCAGCATAACCTGGTGTTCTGTGTTTGGGCCTCTGTTATGTGTGATGTACACTTCTGAGGTGCAGGGCACAGCCATTAACCTATGGCCAAACATATTTGCAGATGACTGTATGCTGAGTGCTGTCACTAGATTCCCTAGTGATGTGGACATCTGCCAAGAGGGTCTCACACAAACACATGACTGGTGCCAGACACATGGGCTCAGGCTGCAAACCATGATATGTAGCATCATCCCCTTTAGATGGAGTGGCATCCACACATATTATCACAGTACTAACAACATCCTAAGCATGCAACCAGTGAAGAGGGTTATGTGCACACAGGTTGATGGAAACATGAGATTTGTCCACCATATTGCTTCTGTTGTAAGGAAAAGCTTCTACATGGCCCACCTCATACATACCGGTATGTAATCCAGGGACATGGGGGTCACAACATCCCTGTATTCCCCCCAATAAGGACCATTATTGCGTATAATTCCTCTGTCATTATGTACTTCATAAAGCACATGCAGCAGCTGTGGAGATCACAGAGGTTCCCCAGCAGGGAATACCAGGGCCTCACACATCTACCATACACAGATTAGCCCATCCCTCTACCCAGTTTCATACAGACTGCTCAGAGGTGACCTCTGTCTGGCATAAAAGATGATCACGGACTCCACCTTGATGAAACTGCTGCACAACTGCAAGTCAAGCTCCACTTTATTAACCCACACACACACCCTCGGCCTGATGTGACATCAACAACAGGACTTGTTGGGGGGTCAGATGCATGTCCCACACACTCACCCAGCTGTCGAATGGACACCCAGTCCACATCAGCCAGGGTAGCTATTTACACCTTTTCAAGGGAGACCTGGATAACTGGATGGTTAACAGGACATACTCACTTGGGATACCACCTGTGTCCTGGCATCAGGTGCTGACTTGCATACACATGGGCTAAACTCTGGGTTAGGCTTAAGAGGTCCTCAGTGCCAGTGCTGTAGTAACCTCATATGATCCTAAGTATATCAGTTCTGGCCCATGTGCTGTCATAGACTGTGTTGTTATGTGTCCACACCCATCCCTGCCATCTACTGTATTGTGTCCCCTATGGGTGACATCTCAGTACCATGTCATGCAGCCACCATCTGACAAATAGGTGAGTGTTACTACAAGTGTATGGGGACATTCTAGCAACATCTGTCCTACACAATTACAGACAGCACTGCAAATTCAGTGTAGATTATCCTCTTTGTAGGTATCCAACATCCACCATACACAGATGTGTGCAAAGTGTGTACATGTCCCTGATGTATGTGGACCCCCTACCAGACAAATTTGGATGTCTGGAAAACAGTTGGACAATACATAATGATTGCTTGCAAGCTGTGGGTAATCTGGCTGTCACACAACAGAACCCTCAGAAAACAGTTATGGTACATTAATATGTGGTACTGCATTTTTTCCCTTACACTGTATGCTCAATATGTACATTCTACTGCTGAGGTAGAGCCTGTGCCACCCCCCCCCCACTATTACTGGCTATTACCTTCTGTAATGCTGTAGGAGGTCAACAGGTACACTAGCCATAGCTTTCAGGCAATGAGATACATGTGTAGAGAACACAGTAACCTTGCTAGAGTACATCAGGAACAGTCAGGGACATCTGGACAATATTTGAACTATGCCTGTGTGACATTCACAGACTAAGAGTAGCTGACTGACAGTACATTATGGGATATGCCAGTTGTAGCCACCAGTACTTACTGTCACTAGTGTGTAATACACAGTCCAGTAGCATTCATACATGAGCTCACCATTGCAGGGGGGGGTCTCAGGATCCAGAGCTGTGATCTATGTTACAGAAGACAGAATCAAAAGGGGAGACTGTAGGTGCTGGACAGCTGACTAACAGCAACATGTCATTCCAAGTTATGTTCTACAGACCCTAGTGTTGTAATCCTTATTTCTCATGGCTGCATACACCCCATCTGTGGCCCATTACATGGGGAATTCTATTACCTGCTGTGGTGCTGTACTCCTTTGTGTACAGAAATCCAGCAGTATATTCCTTGGATAGCACAGTCTGTCTTCATGAAGAAAGTCACAGACCTGTTTACCATAGGCAGCAGCTTGCCTATTGTAGGTTATGTTCATGAACAGGTGATTGCTTGTGCACCAATCTGTGACACACACTTGCTAATAGCATCCAGAACAGCTGGGTTTAATTTTCATTAGCCAATGGCATGGCAACACAGTGCTATAATTAAGGCCTTCATGTAAGCCTTGGTCCTTTCCAGGCCTGTGAGGAGGACATTATCAAGTTGTGGGGACTACAGCATCAAAGAGGGTAGCTATAAACACTGTCCACTGTTTGGGTTGATGTGTTATGTTTACAGTTTTGCTTGCTGTGTTTGGCCATTGTTAACAGACTTTCTGATTCTGTGGCAGTTTACTGTTTAAGAATGTGTGTTGGAGTCAGTAAGGAGACAAACAGATGTGAGTGTCATACATCATTTTTATCTGAATGTGCATGCTGCTGCAGTTGCTACTGGTCTATCAGCTGTGTATGTTTATGGGGAAGACTATGACATATGTCTCTGTCACTTGACCCCCCCCAGTTCTTTATCTGGTACCATGACCTGATGAGGTGTGATAGGTGGATCCACAGGAGCAGCCTACCCACTTGTGCTATGGTGTTGAGGATTTTTCAAAGTGTAAGCCCAGTGGTAGCATTGTTGCCTCACAGCAAGAGGTTCTCCTGTTAGATTCCCAGCTGAAGTGCCTTCTATGTGGAGTCTGCATGTCCTCCCCGTGGTCAAGTGGCCTCCGAAAGGCATGCGTGAAGGGCATGCCTTCGCTGAAGGTTGGGCATTGGGCTGGCAACTTGGCGCCATAAAAATTGACTGCCAATCATTAGCGGACCAGAGTTCCACTGTGGCGACCCCTAACTGGGAAAAGCCGAAATGACAAACAACAAAATACGTTAGTCAATAACAGAGCATTTAAACATTATTTATAACAGAATGCATGTGTGTTCCAAATAACCCAGAACAATAAAATTGTAAAGCATGCAGAACACAATATTAAATGGGATAACAGTTTGGATTGTAACAGCTTGCCAGTAACAGTTACAGCAAAAGGCCAACAACATTGGTATTTCAACAAGGTATGTTACTTTGGAACCATTGTAATACATAACAATAATAAAATAGAAGGCCAAACTTAAGGTTTTGAGAACAACATATGTGAAATGGAAACCATACCTGTAGTATAACAATGCTAATATTTGTGATGCAGACAAGGGGTGGTGGGAGAGAGAGAGAGAGAGAGAGAGAGAGACATTCCATTAACAACAGTATAGGCTATATTTATTGCAACAGTACTGCTCTATATTCTACAGGTCTGCCCTTACTTTTATGTCTACAAGTGCCCTATAGCTTCTGTAGAACATACATACCTCTCAAGCTATCTACATGGGACAGTATTGGCCAAGCTGTAACACCTACAGGTACACAACTACAGGGGACTATTACATGTCAGGGAAACATGTATGACTACCAAAGTGCACTGTGCACTGATGTTGTGTGAGTGTGCTACTGACATACTTCGAATGGATGTTAAATCTGTGTCCAAGGGGTTTGGCAACAGTGATCACTATCAGTGACAGCGTGACACTTGAGAGACATGTATCGTGCATAGCACAGAGAGTTTACATGTATCCAGCCATCCTTGGCAGGCATGGGGTAAGATTATCAGCAGACTTTCACAGACGCACCAGGCATACAGCTGTAATAACAATAACGGTTTTATCTGTGTTATTAATATGGAATATTAGTGTACTTCTGGATGTTTAATTTAGTGAAGTCTTATCAACATGCTGAGCAATGCTGTTTACACACTAGTACATTTGGACACACAAATTAGTATACCATTGGAACAGCTACTACAAACAATTTATTTACCTGTATTTCTTATGGGGAGAACATCTGTTAACAATACATAACTGTTTCTATACATATTTGGTAGTACTTGCCTGTTTCCATAAATATATAGTAGTACTTGTCCCTGGATTCGAACCCCAATCTGTGTGTGCAAAAATGAACATACATATCATTTATCATACTGAGCTACTGAGCCACTGCTGTGTGTTGCTTGACTGATATGTGCCTAGAGCTCACCTGGCAACAAATTCTGACCTGGCAATGGAGGTAGAGTGTCACACAAGACTGCAGTGACACTTGAACACACATGCATGAGATGCACGCATGATAGAGATAGTAGGTGAACTGCGTATTACTACTTGGAATGCAGGTATGCACATGTAACCTTTAGTGGATGGGAATATGGGTGATGTGTACAGATCATATTGGGGTGCTGGGTTGGCTACCTGACCCATATACGGTTGCATATGGTATATTTGCAGTCTACAGCTATTACAGTTTCATACTTGCCTCCATCAACATAACTACGTTCAGGAATGCATATAGCTGAAATGCAAAGGTTAACACAAGACAATCCTGAGGGAAACATACTATAACACCTTACACATTACTATTCAAGGTTCAGATCTTAGTGTAGAACAAATATAATGGAGTATATCTTGTAGTACAGCTCCATATCTACACTTTAGCAAAACAGTTCTTTATCAGCCAACCTTCAGTCACTTCATGATATTATACCCATATTTACTTTACAGCACTTATAATACTCAATTTCTTGCCCAACAGCCCAAAATACACACATTTGGCAAAACAAACCTTTATTGAGGGTGACATGAAAAAGTTAACAGTCTTTTTATTGTTGACCGATTTACATAATGCAAGCATTGACACACAGCTGTTATTCCACAATGTATGCATTACTAACTTTATTTCCTCAACAATTCTGATTGCGGGTGTACTTTATTTCCTGAAAATTATGAATGCAGATGATTTATTTCCTTCACATTATGAATTCAGTTGTACTTTATTACCAGGACATCATTATTAATATAGTATACTTAACATTATTAATGCAGTAGCAAATTGCTTTCCTTAATATATTATCAGGTTTCATGCTTTCATGTATATTGAACTGTACCTGCCATTACTCACTTATATCAGTCCAGGTGTATGGACACATTCATTGCTGTACACTCAAAACAGAATATACCTACTGGCAGTTACTACTGTAGTCTTTCTTAATTATGTTACTATATATTGTTGGATATATCTGTACTCACCACACTCTCGGCGCAACCTGGCCAGGCTTCCTGCATGGACCTCCAGGTTGCTAGTTCCCTCCTTTCCAGCTGTGGGGAGAGAAACACACCATTATGCATATCTGTCTATCAGATATTCATACCAGTCTTTGGTAAATCAATGCTTCCTATACTTACAAACTTGTGGGGCATTGCCTTCCCGAGCATCTTGGATCCACTGTGCCAAGAGTTCCTACGCATTACATCACTGTAGTGGTGACACACCTGCTCACCAGTGCAGAGGATGCCAGTTGAAGTGGTGAGGTCACATGTCTCTGATTAGTATTCAGATCAATGGTACTGGCCCTGCAGCAGCCAAATGTCATGGTCTTTTACAAGGAGCCCAACCATGATCCTGAACTCCAACATGCCCCACCGCTGCGCCTGGAAGCATGCATCCTCTCCAACTCCTGCCATATCTCCTGCACAGATCAAACTTCAACTGGTTCTGGCTATATTCCCTCCTGTTCAGTTTAGATAAGGCTGTTTTCCCACCCTTTGTCACCATTGGACCATTGTTAAAAATGCTAAGCTTCTATTAGCACCACGCAAACCCACTGAGCTTAGCCAAGTATTGTTTAAACAGGCAATGCTTAGCAATGCTTAGCAATGCTTAGTGGTGCACAAACCAGCTTAGCTGAGCTGAGGACTGCTTAAATGGGCATTGCTGAGCAATACCCAAACCAGCTAAGGGAAGCTGTACATTGCTAAGTACTGCTAAAATGAATTTTGTTTAAGCATTGGCTTGGCTTAGCAATGCTTAGCAGAACTTAACTACGGGGAAACCAGATTTATTTTAAAAAATAAAAAAATATATTGAAAGTAATTGTTCAATAATGATACTTTATTATTATGTGTATCTATTTTACTTTGTATCTCTTAACCTTATACATTTTAATTACGTTACTTTGGAGTGTGACTTTAATGTATTGGACACTTGTGTATAACTGGGGCTTTTCACCTCAGGTCTCCACTGAAAATGGGCTTCTGGTCCAGCTGGACTAACCCGGTTAACAACTGTCACTGTATACATGATTAAAAATATATATTTTTATAACATTTTCCTACTGCATGTAAAAGCTGAATGGCCTGTCTGTGTATTTGAACCATGCACCTACTGCACACATGGTCATGACTCTAGCCAATCAGCTACCGAGAATATGGTGATTGCAGCTATACATTTCTATATAGCTTGTCAGTTATGTTTAAGCACTGCTGAGAACCGCACGACACAAACCCACTTAGCTATGCTTAAACTTGACCTTTCCTAAATAATTACATGCATCATGTTTCTATTTTTATATGCTTGGTACCTGTCTATTTCTAAGAGCCATGCTGCGCCACACAAACACACACAGACAAAAAATTAATTATATGTGTTTGACTTTATTATTTAAGTGTCATTCGGCACTTTAACAGTGCAGGGGGTGTGCTACTCATCACTGGACACAGTAATACACACCCTACACTGATTCTGTAACCGTGTTATAGGTCTCTCTCTCTCAGTAGCGCATCTTCATTAATTTGCAAGGCATGCTGCTGAGGGGGGCTGCCGACATGGCCACAGTATACTCCATGTAGGACTTACACTATTCCTACATGGAGTTTATTAAATCTGGGAGATGTCTCCATAATGGCACAGCTCTCTGTATTCTCCAGAGTGAGGAAAGCTTCTAGAGTGTGGAGTTTCTTGTTTAGGTAATAATACCTTGTTTTTTATTTTCTATGTCAGTACATGTATTGATTTGGCATTGCCTAAATAAGGCTCTGGGGGTGGATGAAGCTTTAGCCTATAGTTGGAAGCATAGGAGGGACAGGTGCAAAACATGCATTGCAAAGCAATGAAGTTTGTTAACCATATCTTCCCACAATGACAAATATTTAATGTTCCTGGAAAGACAGCAGAAACTAAGCCAATTATTGAAGTCAGCCATCTTTTGCTCATACTGTGGCATCACTCTTGGTGAGGTTAGAATGCTGCTCAATACAAGGCACATACCTGCATGAGACACATATTTGGAGAGATCATCAATAATGTATGTCTGTCTGTTTGTTTGTCTTTATAAAGTCCAGGAAGGTATGTCTCAGGTCCTTAACAGCCACATGGACTATGATATAATGATGCTGGTACCTGTGGTGTAGTGATTTGAATGTGTCCTTAACTTGGCAGATCCTGGCTCTAGATAAGCAAATGACCATTATCCCCCTCTTGTTCAGTCAGGTAAGTAGGATGTCTCTGTGTTGTACAATGGAGTCTTCTGTGACAAGAACCATGGGTAAAGTGATTGCTTGCCTCATGGGCTGAGTTCCTGGGGCTCCACTGGGTGTAGGCCTATATGTGGTGTTTGGTGTTGCTTTTGGTGAGTGCTTTAGAAATTGCTGAGGATAGGTGTTCATAGGTTCATAAGTTCATAGGTTCATAGGTAGGTATTAGGCTATCTTCCTGAAGGCATTTATAAGCCTAGCCGGAATGTGTTGGCTTTCACCACCCCCTTAGATTAGTTCCCTGTGCTTCTGTACAGCAGAGCCATTGAAGTGATCCCTGGGGTAAACCTTCTGTTTCCCATCCACTCCTCAAGGTTTCTCTTGAAGAGGGTTAGCGAGGAGCTCTGCCTAATGTAGATTGAATCTTGTTCCAGAACATGGGAAGTGTCTGGGACAGGAATCTATCCCTCCAGCACATCCTATTTATTGTTGTGGTGAGGTTTAGATCCCTGGGGCGTGTGGCTTGAGGGGATATGGTTTTCTTTAGGTGGAGCATGTCCATCAATTCTGGGTTGGACATGGCCTTGTATGTCAGGCAGAGATCACCTCTAAGTAGGCGGTATGCAACTGAGTATAGCTGGAATTTCTTCAGTCGAGCTGCATAGGGCATCTGCTTGAGGCTGGTGATCCTCTTGCTGAGGTACTTCTGTGGTCTTTCCAGTTGTTGCAGGTGTCTTGTAAGGTACATCCCAAATGGGGCATTGTACTCTATGATGGGTCTGATGAGTGATGCATAGAGGGGCCCAGTGACCTCTTTCAATCTGGATGTAAACCCTTTTGTGATTAGGTGGGGCACATAGAAGGATTTTCTGACCACTTTGGCAATGTGATTATCAAAGGAGAGGTTACTATCTACTTGGGTTCCCAGATCCCTTATTACATCTTCTGTATTTAGGGGGCTATCACCTATGTGTTAGTTTGTGGGTACTTTGTTTTTCCAAAGGGGATGACTATGCACTTTTTGGCATTTAGCTTGAGGTCATGGTTTTGACAACAGGTATCTGTCTCAGTGCGACCCTTTTGGAGGATGTCTGTGTCAGCCAGAGAGCCAATTATAGCCCCTAGTTTGCAGTCGTCTGCGAACTTGGTCAGCCATAGTCCTCCTGTGCCTGCCTGTACCTCTGAGAAGTATATGCTGAACAGGAGGGGTCCTAGGACTGAGCCCTGGGGAATGCCACTTGTAACTGGTTTAGAGTCAGACCTAGCTCCCGCAACTCTTACCACGTGGGTTCTGTCCATGAGCCAGTTGGCAACCCATCTCGTGATGTAGGGGTTTATGTTCAGGCTGGTGAGCTTGACTATAATACCTAAGTGAGGAAGGGTGTCAAAGGCCTTTGCAAGGTCTAGGTAGGCTGTGTGGACCACCTTTCCCTCATCTATAACCTTGGTAACTGTCTCAAGGAAGTCCACCAGGTTTAGGAGGCATGCTCTGCCCTTAACAAAGCCGAACTGTAGGGTCCAGTGTTTGGAGGTTTCCAATGTCTCTGTTAAAGAGATCAATGATGATGTGCTCCATAGCTTTGCAGACCAAGCTAGTCAGGCTCATACAGCGATAGTTCCTGGGATCCGTTGTGGCTCTGCCTTTGTGGAGTGGAATAACCGTTGCTGTGTGCTATTCTGTGGGCACGTAGCCTGTGGAGAGGCTGAGTTTAAACAGTGTGTTTAGGTGTTGCCTTTTATAGGCTTAGGATATCTTTAAGGTTTTGAAAGACTGCTTTTTAGTGCCTCAGCATAAGCTGATCTCTCAGCATAAGTTGGTCTATATGTGTGAGGTGGACACTGTATGGTAGATGTAGTGTGTGTGTTCTTGGCAACCCTAACTGTATGCAATATTTTTGCCTCTTGTGAAATTGTGTACATGCATCTCTCACATACTGTTTGGTTCATTAAGGATTAAATGGTTGTCTGTGAACATGACATTGTGTCAGCATGCCCATATCTACCAAGTTGGCTATTGAGAGATTTTGAACTTGCATATCCATGCTGTCTGGACCTGTATTTAGGTCGGCTACTATAGGTTATGGACTGGGTTATACAGTGATCTACCTGAGTAGTCTCTAGGGTTTGGCACTAAACCAAGTTAGATTGTGCTAAGATTTGATAGTAGTGCTGTTTAATGTGCAAACTAGCTGCTCTAAGCTTGTCTCCATGTAATGGTTTTACAGATTTCAGTTCTAAGGGTAGTCCCATAGATAAAATTTACTCAAGAGCAATACTTGTTTGCTGTGTTGGCACTTAGTATTATAGATATATGGAAAACAATGGGTGAGAAAAGTAGTTAACTAGCTTACGCAATGAACAACAACAATGAAAGAGAGGAGGAAGGGAGGGAGAAATTTTGCAAGTCAGATTACCATAAGCAGCAGAAGCTAGAGACATAGGGATCCAATCAAGTAAAGCCAATATTGGAGCTTTAGTCCTATGGTTAGAATTTCAGAAACTTTAGCTGAAATGTCTGAATGTGGGCAGACACAAAAAATATGAAATAAAACAATAGCAAAGTAAATAGAAAGCCATCACACATAACCTGTAGAAACTTCCTAACTAACCCTCTCCGAATACATGCCAATAGTTCATAGGGACACAAATGGGTTGGGCTGCATGGCTAGGCATATAAAGACCTTCATAGTTTTTAGCCTAGTTTTTACCCATGAATGTATGAAACTATAATATGCAGTGGAATGCAACTTTAAGCAAGTAAATGATAAGCAGAATGTAAGACTCTAGCAGCAAAACTGGAAAATAAACAGCTGTAAAAGTACTGTGGGACAAATCCTGGAGCAGAATTCATAGTACTGCCACTACTGCAATCCTTCAACAGACTAAGGCACTGGACTATGTAGAAATTTACCAGTAATGCTGTTTATGGAAAAAATCCTATAATAAATGATTAAATGGGCACAAATCTGGCTATAGTTCAGATTTTTACCACAGCTGTGAATGAAACATGATTAAGGCCCTGAATGGGTCAGAATACAAACAGATAGCTTTCACCAGTATTTCTATTTATAAAGATAGAAATGCACTATAAAGTATAAACAATCCTAAAACTTGCAGTAATACACAATCCTTATGCCTTCTTACCCTATCCTAACCTACTGTATATGTATTATACTCTGAGAATGGAGTACATATGCAAATCTTCCTTCCCCAGATAAAAGAACATAAGTTTGAGTATCATCTGTTTCCAATGAAGTCGATCACAAAAATCCAGCAACGTAAAACCCTAAAGAATACTGCAGTCTAGATGGATTCATTTTTCCCCTGCTAGTCCATTTCTCAAAATTCATAGCTAAGCAATATAATAGCATGGCAAAAAAAAAGAAAATCCTCTGTAACAAATGTCATCCAAATGTAATGCTGCGGTGTAACTATCCTGCCACCGCAACCATTATGCTGACAATTCTTCTCCCCAAGTGGGAGCTTATCTCTGACAGAGAGTCAAAGTAACCTCCAAACATTGATCTGATGAAGTCTACAGCCCATGAAAACTGTTTAATTGACAAAAGGACTTATTATCTCTCGCTTTAGTGACTCAGTAAAGTTTCCTGTTATTTAATCCAGAATTTGTTTTTATTTAATAGTTTTTTCACCTTGAAGAGAAGATTAGTACCATTTCTTTTGACCATGCCAACATTATATAACACCATCATTTAAAACAAGCTGTATTCTCACCCTAAGCAATATCTAATGTGTTTATTTTAAATATGAAACATATATAGTAGGCATGTATGTATGCATTAATTCTGATACTTAAATATGACAATTGTTCTTTCTGTTATTGTTTTTTTTTTCTTTTAGAATAAGATGAACCCTAATTTAAATAATTATATTTTGCGGAAAGATTTGCAATATAAATCTTTACTGTATAACCGTTTTACAAATTTTATTGTACTCAGTTTATTTATATGTCTGCCTTATTTCATGTAAAAAGTTTGCTTAATTGTCCTGATACAGTTGCCTGCATGTAGCATGCATAAGTTTTCAGATGTAAAACCCATTAGATTTTTTCTGGTTTGGCCCTTCTGATCAAGAACTTTGGAAATTTTTGACATATCATTAAATCTAACAAACTAATCTAACAAATCAAAATCTGTTTTGGCAAAAGGCACGTTTAGGACTTTTAACATGGCTAATACATAAAGCAACAAGATATTTTAATTGTTTTCTGCATCAATGAAGCTTTATATAAGTGAACAGTAGACTTCCGTGTTTGAAGTTACACTATTTCTTCATCTTACCTGCTTGCTTATGGTTATTACTACTATTACACAATTGTTTATAGTTCAAAACTAGTGTGTTTGAAATGCCAACTTCCTGAAAATCGATGTTCCAAAACAAAGAAAAAAGTGCCAGAAATCCAAAATGGTGAGAAACTTCCTTTTTTCTTGTTTTTTGCAAGGGGACATGTGACCCACTGGTTGCACTAACTCAAAGAAGGGAGAAGCCTCCCTAAAGAAGTCAATCATTGACAGCACACACTTAAAAACTGCACCATCAATGATTTCTTATGGGAATAAGCATCTATAGTTACACCATTCTTTTTTTTTTTTTGGGCTACTGATGCTCAAGCAATTTCACCTTAAAGGACAACAATGGGATTCTATTATTAAATGCTCAACTTCTCTGTCCCTTTTCTCCTTATTTACTGTCCCTGCTATGAATAAACAACAATACAGCATTTAAAATATTTTAAATCAACAATTTCTCTCCACTAGAACAGTACCTTAGTATACTGTGGTGGTTTCACTTTCAAAAAACTTTTATACTGCCCTGGAAAAGTTTGCTGCAGTCTCCAAATTCCTTCCCTTCCCAAACTGGCATCACCATGGCAGTCCCAAAAACCCACCCATGCTGTGATGTCACAGCTCCCTGGTCCTTCCCCTACCCATACAGAAAGTAAAGGCTAGAACAAGGAACCAGTACATGAGTCAGGTCTCCTACTGTGAGCTGTCGATCACAACAGGTAACAGCTCAAATTACCCTTAGCACTTTGACAGCTAAGGGAGTTAGGTGTGAAGGGGGATGGGAGATGAGTCAAAATAGTACAATTCAGGCTGCACAGAAGACTGCAGTTTAGCCATTCTAAAAAGAGGCAGTAGTAAAAAGCACTTTGAAAATCTGTTCCATGGCATTTGCACTGCTTGTGTTTTAAGTAGGCATTGAACAGCATGAAATGTTATTTAAAGCTACCTGACTGAAAGACAGTAGTGTATACACATAAAATCAATGTAGTGACAGGAGCTTTAGGAAGAAAGAGGCCTACGTGATGTAATTTTTTAGAGAAAAACACTGCATTGTGGGATGCCTACAGGCAAACTAAACAATCAGAATTACTTCAAGATTCCAGACACAATGTGGTCAGACTCAGAAATTACATATAAAAATATTTAAAAACCTGTAAATAGTCCCAGAGTGGTGTTAAAATGTAGGAAACACCAAACCATCATGAAATAAACATTTTTTTTTGAGTCTGTGGGCGCAATTCGCCTTAAAGCATGTGTAGGGAAGTCTTCTAAACTACTTATCTTTTATTCCTTTTCTTAGTTTTTATACCTCAGTTGAATTCTTTTGTATTATCTGTGGTTTCTAATATGTTGTACAATATGTTATACAAAATGTTTACTGTTTTGTATTTATGTTAGCATTCATTCTAACACAGTTTGCTATTATTTGCATAGTAATAATGTTGTTAAAACAATAAAATATTTTTGATTAAAAAAGGAATATATGGTCCTTTTATATTTGAAGTGGAATTTCACTGACTCATTTTTGGTAAAGTGACATACAATTGTGTTTTGATCTACTAATCCAAAATTCTATCTACTGATCTGAGAGTCTGACTGATACGTATTGTAATGTTTTGTATAAGGACTAATAGTCTTACTTTAAGTCATTTATAATTTATCGGCACCTTCATGCATATTTTTGTCTGACACTCCTAGCTCAGTGTAGCATTGTGATGTTGATTAGTGCTGGCTTCCTTAACTAAGGGATTTGCCAGTAAGAATATAAAACATTCAAAAGGGTAGTATTTAAAAATAAAATAACACTAATAAAACTGTGCAAGAGGTACTGCATTTGCTTTGTATTGTTCATAATGTCATACATTCCCATATGTTTTATAACTGAATGATTTACATTTCACCAAAGGACACAAAAGGCAATACTGTCTTAGAAAATGCAACAAATAAGTACATAAATTAATAAACAAATAAATAAGCAAATAAACTGCACTGTGATTATCCATGCAAATAGACTCTACTAGAAGTGTTTCTAATGGGATGTTTGTCATTATGAGGACAAACAATATTTCACATCTATATTAAAATTGCCAAAATAAAGTGACTTATAAATTATTTCATTAAATCACCTTAAAGTATGAATGATCCTAGTTAAAAAGTTCACTAATACGTGTTATGTAACTTGCAGACTTTATGAAACAGTGAGTCTGTTTATATTGTTAATTTTACAAAAAAAAGTCATGCTTTTTTATATTTCTGTAGCTACTGTAAAAATAAGCATATAAAAAAGAATTGGTTGCAGTCATATGAAACATCAAATCTGACTAATTCTGTACCAAAACATCTAGCATGCATAGTTTCCAAGATAAAGAAAGCTGATTGTGAAAATTTAGATAAAAATATATGCATGCTTTTTATCATAATGCATTATAAAATTGATCAAAAGATACTAACTACATTGACTGCTGATTTTGGAAAGAAGAGGTTTTGCCGGTCATTACTGTTTGTACTTGTTAACAGCATTTCCTTTTCATAATATATGTTTGAGTTTTGCCTCCTTAGCCTGAAATTTTAGAAGAAGCTCAGGAATCTAACAATGTATGCTGTTAGACGAATAACATTCCAAATCTGTTAGATATCAATGAGATAACACAATACTAGGTTCTTATCTTCTGGGAATGTTTACCAATTTGTTGTTTCCTTCGGCTTTTCCCGGTTAGGGGTCGCCACAGCGGAACTCCGGTCCGCTAATGATTGGCAGCAGTTTTTGATGTGTTGGCTTGCCGGGCCTAATGCACAACCTTCAATGAAAGAACGCCCATTAACGCATGTCGCCACACAGAAAACGCTCTAACTGAGAATCGAACGGGCAACGTCTAACTGTGAGACGACAACGGTACCGCAGCACCACCACCGCAGTTGGGAATGTTTACCAATACTGTGCAGAAAATAGTGCTTACAAAAATTGTTTGCATAGAAACATTAGTGTACACTTTCTTTCCCATGCTATACAGATAGATGTGATTTATGAAGCTAGACTTCATAATTTTCCACAGAATACAGCTTCTATTGTTGAAGTTGCAATGATCAAGAAGAGAAATGCTTATATTTTATATTTCATTTGAATAATTGTACCAATTCCATATCAACATTTTTACTAGTAGCATTGACTGCTGCAGGTCACCATGTTTGGTTCCTAAACTAAGTTAAGCCATGCTTTACAAATAACTGGTGTGTGTTTAATTAAATAATCCACCACTACAGGTTTCCAGTGTTGTCATACCCAGAGCACATGTGTATGATGTATGCCAGTAATGACAGGGGTAGAAGACCAATGGATCAATGTCAGCTATTGTCTATTAAGAAAACAGTAACTTTTAAATGTCAGCTATTGTCCATTAAGAAAACAGTAACTTTTTCATTTTAATGAAATAGAAAATCATTGTTTATCTCTGAAACCCAGCTAAGTTATCCTTGATCCTTGATTGTTCTCAGTGACTCTGACTTTGATTCACGTTTGATCCAGTCCCTGCTAATCATTGCAGTTATATATTTCTTGTACTTCTCAAACTGTGTCTTAAGTTACATTCTTCAATTTGTTCAGTTGTTATATAAATGCTGTTATTACTTTAAAATGTGTCCCTGACTTTGTTCACTTGCCATTTATTATTTTTGGATTTCTCTCAAATTGTGGATATCACAGATTGAGATGTATGCTTCTTGCAATGTATAAAATGGGCACCTTTTCTAATAAAATCTTTACCCAACCTTTCCCTTCCCCATCCTCTTAATTTCTTACCTGTTTCCCAAATCTGCTTCCCTCTGCTTGTTTCCCCCTTTCCCATATTGTCCTACATTCCTATATGCCATCCTATAATCTGCTCAAAAAATAGATTTGCATAATGCTGCAAACATTAGCATGGAGATACTTCTTTGCCTTACTAGCAGCTTGTCTGCACAACTGAATGCTCTGAGTTGTGTTGACGTGCCACAGAATTCATCACTACATCTCTTGGCTGACACTAGGGCTCACTGTCCCTATTCAGCCATGTGTAGGATTCTTAATGAGCTGATGTTTGTGTTCAGCATTTTACCATCATTAATCGCTCATGTTCTCAGAGCCACACTGTGTCCAAAAGGTAAACAGGGACCAACTCAGTGTGATCAGTTTTGCCATGTTTCTGAGCAGAGTATTAATTTGTTAGATGTAACATTTGATTTTGATAAACAACATAAATTCACCTGTTCTGTTTAAATAACATCTACCTTGCAAAACAGATCTGCATAGCAATAGATGACCTTACATTCACTGCTGCAGTATTTATTACTATATGGGATTCCCTGCCATGAAGCCCATCATCCAGCCAGTCTACCAGAGTCTACCATTGCTTTAAGGTACACTGAACGTCACCTACACACTCTTCAGGTAGTGCAGGGCATAAAGGTGATGTTCAGGCATACCATCCTCAGAACTTCTTTGCAGCTGGTCTGAATGCTATTTTTAACCATCGGTCTGTTTGCCTCCATCTGTTCTTTTTGCCATTTTTTCTGTTTTTTGGAACTCCGGTGATTTCTCCTGTTTTCAGAAGTCCTCACCATTGCCTTTAAGTATCCAGCTGGGATTTTGTTCTTTTATTCATTTTTTTGTGCTGTTTGGGGGGTTAATGTTATCCAGGATGGGTAAATGTTAGGTGTGGGAGACAGATTCCCTATAAACACTGCCACAATAAGTGCCTTTTTTGCCTAGGAGCTTCTCATTACTATACGTCTTGTTCTATTTGTCAGGGATTTGTCCTGAAAACCCTTCATAGTAGGCTTTCTTCCCTTTCATAAGTTCATAGGTTCATAGGTGTGTACTAGGCTAATGGCCTTGGAGCCTTTACAAACCTTACCCATAGAAGTGCCCTGGCATTGTGCTGTCCAACGTTAGTTCTCAGTGCCTCTATCAAGTAAAGCCACTGGAGTGATCCCTGGGGTGAACTTTCTATTACCCATCCACTCATAAAGATTTCTCTTGAAGAGGGCCAGTGAGGTGCTCTGCTTGACATGTATAGGAAGTCTATTCCAGAGCATGGGCAGAGATTGGGTGAAGAATCTGTCCCTCCAGCATGTTCTGTTGATTGTGGTGATGAGCTTGAGGTCTCTGGAGTGTGTGGTGCAGAGGGATTGCAATTTATTTAGATGTAGCATTTCTAATACAGCTGGGTCAGACATGGCTTTGTAAGTCAAGCAAAGATCACCTCTAAGTAGACGATATGAGACAGAGAATAGCTGGAGTCTTTTGAGTCTGTCCATTTAGGACATGTGTTTAATGCCTAGGATCCTCTTTGTGAGGTACTTCTGGGGCCTATCCAGCTGTTGCAGATGTCTAGTGAGGTACATGCCAAATGGGGCATTATACTCAATGATTGGTCTAATGAGGGAAAAGTAGAGGCAGACTATGCCCTCTTTCTTCCTGGATGCAAAATCCTTGGCAATGAGATGTGCCACATAGAAGGACTTTCTGACCACAATGGCAATGTGGTGGTCGAAGGAGAGGTTACTGTCAACCTGCATCCCCAGATCTCTTATAACGCCTTCAGTGTTCAGTGGGCTCCCATTGATGTGGTAATTAGTGGGAACTCAGTTTTTACTAAAGGGGATGAAGACACATTTTTGGCTTTAATCTTAAGGCCATGGTTTTGACACCAATCATTGGTCTCAGTGCGGCCTTTCTGTAGGAGGTCTGCATCACTTGGGGAGTTAGTAATAGCTCCCAGCTTGCAGTCATCTGTGAACTTGATCAGCCAGAGTCCCTTTGTGTTGGCCTGGACGTCTGAGAAGTAAATGCCAAACAGGAGAGAACCCAGGACTGATCCCTGTAGGACTCTACTTGTGACTGGTCGGCAGTCTGACTTGGAGTCTACTACTTTCAAACTGTGTGTTCTATCTGTGAGCCAATTTGCAACCCATCTAGTGATAGAGGGGTTGATGCCTAGTTTGGTGAGTTTATCAGTAATTCTCGAGTGAGGAATGGTATCAAAGGCCTTGGCCAGATCGAGGTAGGCTGTATGCACTGTCGTACCTTCATCGACAGCCCTTGTGACTGACTCAAAGAAGTCAACCAAGTTGAGCAGGCATGATCTCCCTTTCACAAAGCCAAATTGCGTTGGATCTAGAGTTTTTAGATTTCCTATATCTTTGTTAATCAGGTTCATGATGATGCTCTCCATAGCTTTACATATCAGACTTGTCAGGCTAATGGGGTGATAATTCCCAGGGTCTGTAGTTGCTCCCCCTTTATGGAGAGGGATGACTGTAGCAGTGCGCCATTCAGTAGAGACAAAGCCTGAGGTGAGGCTGTGACTGAATAGGGCACACAGATGTGGTGCCAGTTCGCTTTTTAATTCATGTAGAATACAGCCAGGGATATTATCCGGTCCCATGGAAGCTGTATTCTTGGCCTTGGACAATGCAGCTTTAACCTGTGCTGCAGTAATGCTGGGTGCCTGGCATTATTCCAGTATTGTGATTGGTCCTTTAGGGGGTGACAGAGGGGTAAAGTTGGCACTGAATCTCCAGTATGTTGGCAATATCTGTTGGTTCAGTATAGGAGGTACCATTGTGCAGTAACTCAGAGCAAATCTGGGTATTCCAATGGAGGTTCTTTATATAACTATAGAAGGCTTTGTGATTGTTTTTAGTGTCTGCCACAATTCTGCCTTCATATCTGGCTTTATAGGATTTGATAAGGGATATCAACTTTTTGTTGAGGCTAATAAGGGAGTTTTTCCAGTCTTGAGACTTCACCTTTTTCTGTAACAGTTTCTTCCTTCTGTTGTAGAGTTTATTAATGGCAGGGGACCACCAGATTGGCTTCCTTTTTTTTGGAGGAGAGTGTCTTGGTTCTGTTGAGTATGGCTAGTTCCATGCATTTATGTACATGTTCATACAGTGCACTGGTGTATGATTTGGCAGTCATGCAGCTATTTTCCATTGGCATGGGTGCCATGAAGTTAGCCACCTCTGTTTCTAGGAGGCCAAAGTCAGCTTTGGAGAACTTTTGCAAGGTGGTTACCTTTGCAGGGGGTGTGGGTGAGATGTGAATTTCCATGGTGATTAGTTTATGGTCAGATCTCACCAGGGAGGGATTGATTACTGATGTAGAACAATGGTCACCCCTGTTAGTAATAACCAGGTCAAGGATATTGCTTCCTCTAGTGGGGGTCAGAATGAGCTGGTCCAGGGCATTGGAACTGATGAATTCCAGGAAGTGTTGGGCCAGTGAATTGGTGCTTGAGTAGTTCTCCCAGTTGATGAAGGGGTAGTTGAAGTCTCCTAGTATGAGATTGTTGGGTTGGACCTTGATAGATTCCAAGGTGCTTAGGAAAATGGAGTGAGAGTCTAGCAGATATACCCCAGGGATTACTTCAGTGTCACTGCTTGACAGAGGCACAAAAGCAAATGATTAGCATTTTTTTTTTTCAAAACGAAAGGGCCACAAAAGCCACAACTATATAGGCTTATAAATGCCATTAAGGCCCCTAGTATGAACCTATGATGAACCTACTATGACCTATGAACATGGTTGGGGACCTATAGCAGGCTATGACCTGGATCCCCATCTTACCCAATGTTAGTTTTACCTGAAGTATCTCAGATGCATTATGCTGGGCTACTAGTCTGGAGGTGTGCATATCCTTTATGAATATGGAGAAATCACCCCCCTTTGGAGCTATGGTCCATGTTTCAGTGCCAAAAAGTTTAGAATGAGTTATAGCCTGAGAGCACAGGAGTGCTTTCTGCCACTTTAAACTAGGTCTCTGTTACAGCACAAATATCAGTGTTCTCCATTTTTAGGAGTGCTTCGAGTGACTGCATCTTGAGATTTAGACTTCTAGCGCTGAGCAGCATGACCCTCAGATTGCATTTATTTTTAGCTGTTATGGTGGTAATTTGGTCTATGGAACACTGCCTAAAAAATGCACTATAGGGGTTGCAAGAGCCTTAGCCAGTACCCAGAAACTCAGGGGTGACAGATGCAGGCCATCTCTGGCAAAGCATCAAGGTCTATCATTCATGTCGTCCCAAGCAGACAGAAACTGTATCCCCATAGAATGACACCAGAAACTTAGCCAGTTGTTGAAGTCAATCATTTTTTGTTTGTACTGCGGTATCATTCTGGGTGATGGTAGGTTACTGCTCAAGGCTGGGGTCATACCTGCCTGACCCACATAATCCAAGAGCTCCACCATGTCTATTTTCATGTAGTCCAGGGAGGTGCATCTCAGGTCATTCACACCCACATGGACAATGACAGAGTCATACTTGTATTTGTTGTGGAGTGACCTGGGTGCGTGTGTTATGTGTCGGATTCTGGCACCTAATAGATAGCTGACTGTTACCTTCTCCTTATTCACCCTAGTGAGTGGGACATCTGTGTGTCTCACTATTGAACCACCTACGATTAGTGTACTGGGCAAGGTGTTTAACCTTAGGGGCTTAGGTTGAGGGGCGCACTGCGGAGTTGAGCTATGTGTCCTCTGGTTTGTGCTGTGTTCTGGTGGTCAAGTGAATTCTGTCTTGAAGTCTCTGCTTTTTGGGTAAATTTCTATTGAGAGCCTCCACGAAGGTGGGTGTATGGTTGTGTTTTATGTGAGAGATGTGATGGTGGGTGTTCTGGAGGGCTATGTGTTCCATGTAGTGTGGTGCAGGTGTTGACCTTCTCCTCTTGACCAGCTAGTCCGGTCTTGGCTGGAGAGTGGGTAGCTTCCAATTTGGTGATATAAGTGCATCTCTCACAAGTCTGAGTGTTGGGAGGTAAGAGGAGAGGGTTGTGTGTATATGATGCAGTTGCTACACTGCTTCAGAATGCCCAAGTTCACCAGGTTAATAGAAGAAAGCACAGAGAACTGTCCTTTAATCATGTCAGGAGGGGTGGTCATAACTACTAAATACTGGAGCTGTTTCCATGACGAACAACTAATGTTGATGGCACTTAGGTGTACTACAATAATTGCTACAGAAACCTGTTGAAGTGCAAAGCAATTAAGCTATTTGAAGTGCAAGAGAGAGAAAGAATTAGCAAGATTCAAGGGAAAAACTGAAGAGCAGACTTTCTGGCACCAGTAATAATTTCCCTCAGCTCGGCACCACTAGGTGAAGCTTAAACAAGCGCAAACCAGCACAAATGTGGGCTTTTAAACCAGAAAGTTGAAAGGGGTGGAAAAACTGCCCAAACAGCCAATAAACTACAATTTCTGGGCCAGAAACCACTCCTCTTGTGGTAGATAGGCTACCTAGTGCTTACCACTCCCACTGATAAGCAAGAAGGCTTCCCTCCAACACAGAAAGGCTTGTGAGGCTCAAAAGCTTACAAACAGTCCTG
This sequence comes from Protopterus annectens, assembly GCF_019279795.1. Classification (NCBI taxonomy): domain Eukaryota; kingdom Metazoa; phylum Chordata; order Ceratodontiformes; family Protopteridae; genus Protopterus; species Protopterus annectens. The sequence continues at coordinate 851,846,262 of NC_056728.1, read as the reverse complement.
GATACAGTAGATATGTATATGAACTAGACTAGTTACAGTAAAGGTGGGAAACAAGCACAAATGCAGGCTTTTAAACCAGAAAGTTGACAGGGATGGAAAAACTTCCAAACAGCCAATGAATTACAATTTCTGGGCCAGAAACCACTCCTCTTGTGGAAGATAGGCTACCTAGTGATTACCACTCCAACTGGTAAGCTAGAAGGCTTCCCTCCAACACAGAAAGGCTTGGGGGGCTCAGAAGCTTACAAACAGTCCTGGATACAGCAAATCTGTATCTGTACTAGACTAGTTACAGGAAAGGTAGGAAACAAGCCTAGAACTTTTTTTTCTTTTACAGAAAAGCAGCTAAAACAGCAGTAAAAGCAATTCAAATGCAGTGCAAGCTAGCACACATGAGTATATAACAATATTAAAGCAAATACAGTTTAAATAAATGCAATTAAATTAAAAATAACTAAAAACAAGTGCAGAAAGCAGTAAATTAGGAAAAAATCAAAATGAAGGCTATCTCTTTCCCCTTCCTAATACTCTTGCAGTCTGCAGCATACCAAAACTGGATCCACGGAGCTTAAACAAGCGCAAACCTGTACAAATGTCAGCTTTTAAACCAGAAAGTTGAAAGGGATGGAAACACTGCCCAAACAGCCAATAAAGTATATAATTCCTGGGCCAGAAACAACTCCTCTTCTGGTAGATAGGCTACTGCCAACACAGAAAGGCTTGGGGGGGGGGGCTCAGAAGCTTACAAACAGTCCTGGATGCAACAAATCTGTATCAGGACTAAACTAGTTACAGGAAAGGTGGGAAACAAGAGCAAACACAAGCTTTTAAACCAGAAGGTTGAAATGGATGGAAAAACTGCCCAAATGGCCAATAAACCGCAATATCTGGGCCACAAACCACTCCTCTTGTGGTAGACTACCTAGTGCTTACCACTCCCACTGATAAGCTAGAAGGCTTCCTTCCAACACAGGCAGGCTTGGGGCTCCGAAGCTTACAAACAGTCCTGGATACAGCAAATCTGTATCTAGACTAGACTGGACTAGTTACAGGAAAGGTGGGCAACAAGCTTAGAACTTTTTTTTTTCTTTAATTACAGAAAAGCAGCTAAAACAGCGATAAAAACAATTCAAATGCAGTGCAAGCCAGCACACTTGAGTGTGTAGCAGTATTAAAGAAAATACAGTTTAAATAAATGCAATTAAATTAAAAAACAACTAAAAATAAGTGCAGAAAGCAGCACATTTGGAGAAAATCAAAATGGAGGCACTTAGAGTATCAAAAAACAGTGCCAGCAGATATATAAATAATTCAGTCATGCAAACATTAAGACAGTCAGAACTCAGAACAGTTAAAACATGCCAAAAATTACACTTATCAGCTCTATATTTCCTGACTGTTTAGAAGCATACTTAGTCAGAACACAAGGAGATTCTAGCAATGGAAGTACAACGCAGAAAATACACCTCAGGCAATGACAAACAGTTAAGATGGGCTGGCTCAACAACACCCATCTGAAACTAACTTCTGAGTTACCCTGAAAAACAAAGTGCAGGCAACAAGGGACAGAAACAATACAGCAAATATATGAATAATAAATCAAATATATAAATAGAGCACAGTGCAAACTGAGTTGCAAAAAGTGTACTTAGCTTGGAATATAAGATGGAAAAAGGTTCCAACTCTGCTCACAAACAGGAGAATTTAGCTCTCTGCTATATTAGCTCTGTACAAATTCACAGAAATTCAGTGCTCTGAATACTTGGTGGACTTAGGGAAAGTAGGGTTTGATGAGGGTTTGTCCACAAAAACCATAAACTTAAAATAACTGGCCTGAAGCACAAGTGCTAAAACCAACTAATACGCATAGAATAGCAGACAGATTTAATCAGGCTACTAACAAGCAGTAATAAGAGCAGAATAAGAGCACCTGAACATTTAAGAGCACACGGAACAGCAAACTAAGGTAATAAAGAAGGTAGAAGACAATTACATTAAGAACAGCTGAACAAAGTATTTTTTTTTTTTTGCTAGTGGAGAGGGATGGAATACAGCACAATTAAAGCCTACAGGGGTTGTTCTTCCCAAATACTCTCTCTGTACACAGTGGATAGAGCTGAAGAGATGGGACTGGTATGAGTGTCTGAAATCAAAATATGATCTCACTGTACTCAGTTGAGTGAGCAAATGAAATGGACACAGGAGGAGTGTTCAAACACAAATTTACAGGAGAGGTAGGTGATTCCAAAGCCACCAAGATTAATACCACAACAAGAACAGGGAAGGAGGATGGGAAACTAACTGCAGAAGACAGAGAGACCACAATATTCAATGAAGCAAATAAATATTCAGTGAAGCAAATAAATAAACTGAAAAATAAAATGCAGTACTATCTGTAACACTGCAAGTTTATACTTAACTCATCTTGAAATACAGTTGATTGCAGGTATATGGCAGCCAGCCAAACAGCTCAGATATTCATTGTGTCTTGAGAACCAGCACCTTAAGCTGCTTGCTAAAGATACTATGGATGGAACTTCCTGCCCTGAGGGTCAGCCATCAGGGAAGAAGAAGGTGAAAAAGGGAAGACCAGGATCTAGGATCTTCCATGGTCTGACCTCTACCTGGGGTTTCTTCCAAGGTTATTACAAACCCAGAGACTTACCTGGTTGTGTTGTCAGATTCCTCTGCCACGTCCGGGTTGGAGGCCGGTGAGGATCTGGCAGGCAGCACATCCTACAAGGCTTTGCAGGCATCCATTTCAGGTGTTCAGGGGGAACCATGGTTGATTGTTTCCAAGGGGTCTAGGGGGGTTCCACAGTTTCTTCTTAGGGAAGAAGTTCCTACTACGGTTGTGGAATGTCATCCTGAGTCAGGGCCCTCTCAGTTTTCTAGGATGGATGTCCTCTTAAAAAAGAAACAGAAAACTAGATATGCTTCTTCTGCTCCTAGGGTCCCACAAAGTGAATGGCAGGCCTTTACTCATGAGTTATTTTAATGCTTTACTGTCATTAAGGCCTCCTCAAGGGGTTTTGGTTCCTGTTCCTCCTTGGTCTTCTTCTTCACCTAAAAGGCCCAGGGAATTAAATTCTTCTGAGGAAAAGTTGGATTCTGATGAAGAATCCCTTACTTATTCTACACAGATTCCTTCTCCTTTAGACTACAGGTCTCAGGAGGAAGAATCTAATAGTCCAGATACTCCTTCTGAGGAAATTCCATTTGGGGACAATCACTAGGATTATGAAAATTTTTAAGTGGGATTGTGCCCAGGTTTCTGATATCCATAAGAGGTACTATGAGTTACTGCAGATGGAATCTCCTGAACCTGTGGCTATTTCTCCTGTCTTTCCTGCTTTATTAGATGTTTTGTCTAATGTCTCCAAAGCTCCTGATTCTTTGCTCCCTGCTCCCAAGAAGTCTGATAGGTTTTATAGGGTGCCCGAGGACTGTTCCTTTTTGTTCAAATATCCTTCTGCTGACCCCTCTGTGGTGTCTGTTGCCTCAGATAAGTTGTCTCAATTGTTTCCTTCATCCAAGTTACTGCCTTCTGACAAGGACAGCAGAACCATGGACAGGTTGGGTAAGAAGGTTTATACTTCTGCTACCCTAGCTTTTAGGGCTACTAATTATCAGACCCATATATCTAGCTATGTGTTGGCTCTTCTTTCTCAGGCCTGTCAGCTTTTTTCTGATCTTCCAGACTCTGAGAGTAAATCTTCTGCTCTTTCCTTGCTAAGGACTTCTTCTCAAGTAGTTTGTCATTCTATCAGATGTAGTTATGATGCAGGGGATGCATCTTCTAGGGCTGCTGCTTTTGATTTAGTGATGAGGGGGTATGCTTGGCTTAGGCTTCAACCTTTACCCGATGATATTAAGGCTAAGTTGCTGGCTGCTCCTCTGGATGCTAAACATTTATTTTGGGGAAGCAGCTGCTAATTTGTTTAAGTCTCTTCAGGTCAAGGGGAAGGCCTTACAAGAGCTTAAACATGTCTTTGTTTCTCCTGTGCTTAAATTTCAGAAAAACTACCCTTCTAAGCCAGCCTTTGTTCATAGGCAATCTTACCCTCTTGCTAAACATAAAAAGGGTGGTAAAAGGGATTCTCCTGCTAAGGCCACTCAGACTGCATGGATTCTCAAGCCTTCCTTTCCTGACAAACCAGGTGCTGTCTGACTATCCACCTGTTCCCAGCCACATTCCTCTTTTTCTTCACCTTTCTCTTTCTCTTTTTATTTGGCATCGAATCACTCAGGATTCTTGAGATTTGTCAATCATTCATCAGGGTACTTCATGGTGTAGAATTCCCATCCTCCTTTTTTGGGCATTCCTCAGCCTCCTTGGGAACAACTTTCTTTTTTCCCAGAGGTTCTTTGAGATCTTGTCTCAGGGTACTATTCAAGAGGTGCTTGTGTCCCAAAGAGGGAAGGGGATTTATTCAAGAATGTTTCTAGTGCCCAGAAAAGAAGGTACTTGGAGACTGATTCTAGACCTCTGTCATCTAAACACCTTTCTGAAGATGCCTTCCTGTTGGATGTTGTCCCTTCAGACCCTTTTTCCTCTCTTGCTATATCAGACCTTTCTGGTGTTTTTGGATCTCAAGGATACTTATCTCCATATTCTGATCCATCAATTTCAGTAGGTTTTTGCATTTATCTGTTGCTTCCTGGCATTTTCCATTCTATGCTTTGCCCTTTGGCCTTTCTACTGCCCCAAGGATGTTCACCAAATGCCTCATTCCTGTAATTGCTTTTTTGCATCCATCAGGGATCCAAATATTTCCTTATTTGGATGACCTGCTGTTTCAGGCATCTTCTACAGAAGTCCTTTTGCAAAATCTTCATTTTACCATTTCTCCTCTTCAAAGTCTGGGGTTCATAATGAACTTCAAAAAGTCATCCCTGACTCCTTCTCAGGATCATGTCTTTCTGGGTTGCAGGATTCAGGCGGTGCCAATGCTGGTATCCATGCCACCTTCAAAGGCCTTAACTCTCATTTATTACTTTCAAACTGTGGCCCCCAAGCTCTTATGCTGGCTCTTCAGGCCTTTCATCTTCTTTTCCCTCCAGAGCCTCTCAAGATAGTCATGGACAATATCACAGTTATGTGGTATATCAACAAACAGGGAAGAACATGATCTCATCTTCTTTGCTTGCTGGCACTTCTGGTATGGGATCTGCCTGTCATGTTTCAAGTGACTCTTCAGGTAGTTTATATTCCTTCAGATAAGAACATTATGGCAGACACTCTGAACAGGTCTTTCACTCAATCCCTCAAATGGATGCTTCACAGGGATGTGTTTCTGGACATTGTTCACCAGTGGGGTACTCCTCAAGTAGATCTCTGCCTCCCCTCTGAACAGACAACTTCCTCTGTTTTGTGCCAGAGTCCCATGTCCTTTGGTATGGAAGGTGGACGCCCTCTCATTTTCTTGGAAGAGGTTGTTTCTTTATGCATTCCCTCCCCTTATTCTCATTCTGAGTGTCCTGTTCAAGATTCAACAGGATGCACCCAAACTCTTGTTGATGACTTCCTTTTGGCCGCCAAAGCACTTGTTCCCTCTACTTCTACATCAAGGCAAGGGCAGTCATCACAAATTACCTCACAGTATGGATCTAGTCACACAAGACAAGGGATCTCTCCCCACCTGTCTACACTTCAACTGACACTGTGGGTGATAGGGTTTTGATCCATCATAGACACCTTTTTTCTAAGAATGTGCTGCAGGTCCTGCAGGAGGCCAGGAAACCTACTTCTTGGAAATCCTACTTATCTAAATGGAAGAGGTTTTCTATTTGGTGTTTTTCTCATGACCTGGACCCACTTACTGTGGATATGCCTTTGGTTCTCTCTTATTTGTGTGAGTTGCTAAATGCTGATTTGGCCTATTCTTCTATTAAGGTCCACTTATCAGCTCTTTCCACTTGTCTGCCTTTAACTCCTCTGTTAGCTTCTAGATTTGAGGCTAAGCAATTTCTTAAAGGTGTCCTTAATATTAGACCTCCCAGGAAGCCTGTTCCTCCTCCCTGGGGTCTTAATTTCTTTCTGCAGAAACTGATTCAGGCTCCTTTTCAGCCTGCTGCTTCAGCTTCTTTGCAATATTGCTCTTGGAAGACAGTTCTTTTGGTAGCTCTTACTTCTGCCAGACGATGGTCTGGGTTGCAAGCCCTTATGGCTTGTCCACCTTTTTTGATATTTCATGAGGGCAGGGTGTCCTTGCGTACTAATCCTTCTCTTATGCCCAAGGTGGTTAATGAGTTGTCACTTAATCAGTCTATTAATTTCCCTACATTTTTCTCCTCTCCACAATCTTGAGAGTGAGAGGGTGCTGCATACCTTAGATGTGCATAGTCAACTCAGGTATAATTTGGATAAGACTAAAGCTATCAGAAAATCTGATCAGTTGTTTGTTTCTTTTCATCCTAGGTCTTTAGGATTGGCTGTTTCCAAGCAAACTATTACTACTTGGATTTCAAAGGCTATTTCTTCTTGTTACACTTTTCATGGCAAAAATCTTCTTTCTTCTGTAAAGACTCATTCTATTTGATCTGTGGCTTCTTGTGGTGCTTTTTTCAAGGGTTCAGACACTAATTCTATTCTTGAAGCAGCTACCTGGAGTTCTGTGCATACATTTACCAAACATTGCAAGTTGGATACTATCTACAGAGCTAGAGCTGATTTTGCTTATGCCATTCTTCATGGCTTCTTAGAAGGCTCTACTGCGGCTTCCTCCTCCCAGGCTTCTTGAGCTTTGGCACTCTCCCATATAGTAATGAATACTGCAGTGGGGAATGTAAGGTCATAATACAGTTGTGTAAAATCTTACCATAATGGTAGATGTCCTTGCCTTCCCCGCTGCAGTATTCACAACCTCCCTCTATCCCCCTAGTCTTTTTTTTTCTTTCTTGGATGTGCAGGTGCTCTTTGGTTTTCCTTGGACTGCTTTTCCTACTGGGCAATCAGTTTTGAGGATGGCACACTGAATGTCACCTTTATGCCCTTCGCTACATGAGGAGTGTGTAGGCGATGTTCAGCATACCTTAAAGCAATGGTAGACTTTGATAGACTGGCCGGACGATGAGCTTCACGGCAGGGAATCCCATATAGTAATGACTACTGCAGTGGTGAAGGCAACGACATCTACCATTATGGTCAGATTTTACACAACTGTACATTTTCATCCTATGCTTGGACTGATAACTGCTCCCCTGTACTTCAGCACCCACTTCTATTTTGTTTTTGTACAAGTCAATTGCTGTGGTTTTACTGATATAAAGAATTCTTATTAGAATATCTTTAATTTTAGGCGACACATTTTCATTTTAATGTTTTTATGGTGTTTTTAAGAAAAAGGTTTTTGGTGTTTTGTTATCATGACCTAATGATCAGTTTATTTAATTAACTTAAATTTACTGTAAAGTTTCCTAAAGAAAAAACTTGTAACTCTATGAGATGAAGTAGTCAACTATTATGTGTTACACCCCATCCTGTGGTTGAGCTTTTTTATTTTTCAGTTTTGTTTCCTCTCAGTGTTGCTCAGTGTTTTTTTTTTGTTTGTTTTATTTATTTATGTAGCACAGCCTGATAGAAATGAAAGTTTGGAATAGAGAGAGGAGGGAGAAAGAGAAAAATGTTGGGCTGTTATTACTGGAAGATGCATAGCTCTTAATTCAATATGCAAGTTATTAAAGGGAGTCTTGACTTTACATTTAGATTTGTCTGATGGCTTTCTGATATAGTTAGCTTAAACAGCTTGCCTTGTAATTTAAAATTCTACCTGATTCCTTATTTTTCCTTCTCCCTTTTCTTCCCCTCTTCCTTGCCTTCCTGGTGATGAAGGATTAACAATCAAGCAGAAGAAGGACATGTAGAGATTACTGTAGGGGGCCTAAAGTACTAGCATACATGGTGTAACAAGAAATATTTCACAGAGGTTTCAAAGTTACACAGGGTGCGAGAGGAGAGAATTTCAAGGAACAGGATACCTACAGATTAGTGATGACAGCACTGTTGGCTGTGACTCCAAATGTCTTGTGGGTCACATGAATGTATGATATCAGATGATTATTTCATATTCACTGGTCTGGGAGAATTATAAAGCAGTGACATGTTAGAAAAATGCAAGTTCTGCATAGTAATCTAAAAAGCAAGGCAGAAATGTGAATACTCAAAGCACTGCTACTAGCCAATCTACTTTTCGTGAAGAGTATGTTGCAGTGATGTTATTGTGGCTGTGAACCACCAATCAGTCATATCATCCACGGGAAATGTTCAGAGAGTTCCTGTAAGTCTCACTGTGCAGGGTTGGATTTTCAAGGTTGCCAAATATGACTTGGGGGTATAAAGTCAAGAATGTACTGGAAGCAGCATAAAAAAAGTCACACACATATTTAATTTTGTGCATTTATAAGGGAAATTAAATATACTAGTCCACTTGTCTTTTAAAATAAACAAAAACAGCACCTTCTAGATTTTCTCCAGAATGTATTCACAGTATATTTAGCCCTTCTGGTAAAGGGTTGCACTTAAAATAAGACTTCAAAGCCACAGGCCTCTAATCACAACAGGTTCAACTGAAATCAAAGTCTAACCCTGTGTCCCTTTTCCACACTCAGTTTCCTGCTTTGTAAAGCAAGTATTCTGAAAATAAATAACTAAATCCTCATAAAAAAACTTTAAGGTGAGCTTTGAAAGAAAAATCCAACAGACACCAAAGACAATCACAAAGCATGTTTTAGCTATGTCAAAAACCTTAATAGCAACTCTCAGATCTGCTCCAAACTACAGCATAACGGTTCAAAATTCACGGAACCAACTGATATCGCCAATATATTGGTAGATAGGTTCAGTGCAAACTTCACCCCACCCTCTCCCCCCAAAGGGCTCATATCCATACCAGAAGATTGTGCTGCCCCTAAAATCACAGACACCCAGGTGAAAACAGCACTTTCCAAGACAAGAAACACAGCATCCATGGCACCAGACAGCATCCCAGGCTGCGTGCTACATGAGCTCCAAAATGAATTAACCCCTTATCTTAATACCATGTTTAACCACAGCCTCACCTCAGGCTATGTGCCCACAGAGTGGTGCATGGCAACAGTCATCCCACTCCATAAAGGAGGTGCAACCACTGACCCCGGGAATTACTGCCCCATCAGCCTGATGAGTCTTGTCTGCAAGGCCATGGAGCACATCATCATGGAACTCATAAACAATTACATTGGGAACCTACAAACCCTAGACCCCACCCAGTTTGGGTTCGTAAAGGGAAGGTCATGTCTCCTAAATCTGGTTGACTTCTTTGAAATGGTCACTAAAGCAATAGATGAGGGTAAGGTGGTTTACACAGTATACCTTGATCTTGCAAAGGCCTTCGATACCATTCCCCACTCGGGAATTATAGACAAACTCACCAACCTAAATATAAACCCCTACGTTACAAGATGGGTTGCTAACTGGCTCATGGATAGAACCCATTCAGTGAGAATAGGAAACGCTATATCAGACTCCAAACCTGTGACTAGCTGTGTACCACAGGGCTCAGTCTTGGTACCCCTCCTGTTCAGTATCTATTTCTCTGAGGTACAAGCAAACATGGAGGGACTATGGCTAACAAAGTTCGCAGATGACTTCAAACTGGGTGGCATAATCGAGACTTCTACTGATGTAGACATCCTTCAAAAGTGTCTTATGGATACAGATACGTGGTGCCAGAACCATGGTCTCAAACTAAATGCCAAAAAGTGCATTGTTATCCCCTTTGGGATAAAAACAAGTACCTATGAACTACAACATAGGTGGCAGCCCACTTATCACAGAGTGTGTGATAAGAAACCTTGGGACTCAGGTAGATAGTAACCTCTCCTTCGACAACTACATTGCTAAAGTGGTTAGAAAATCCTTCTACATGGCCCACCTTATCACAAAGGGGTTTGCATCTAGGAATAAGGAAGTTATTGTCCCCCTGTACTCATCACTAATTAGACCCATTATTGAATATAATGTCTCCATTTGGGATGTACCTAACAAGACATCTGCAGAAGCTGGGGAGGCCTTGAAAGTACCTCACAAAGAGGATAATGGGCCTTAAACAGATGCCCTATGCCATGAGGCTAAAAAACTCAGACTGTACTCAGTCATGTACCGGCTACTCAGCGGTGATCTCTGCCTGATATACAAGGCTATGTCAAACCTTGAATTGCTAGAAATGCTCCACTTAAGGAAAACTCAATCCACCAGAGCTAAATGCTCAAGGGACATAAACCTGACATCATCAATAAACAGGACGTGTTAAAGGGACAGATTTGTGTCCCAGAGACTCCCCTTGCTCTGGAATAAGGTCCCCATATATGTCAGGCAGAGCTCTTCGTTGGCGCTCTTCAAAGGAAATCTTGATGAGTGGATGGGAAACAGGAAATTCACCCCGGGAATCACTTCTGTAGCCCTGCTCGACAGGGGCACAGGTAACTAAGCCACTTGGGAGGGAGGCAATAACACAACATTTTTTGCTAGGCTTAATTATGCCCTAGGGCCAATATCCTATTACCTACCTATGAACCTATGAACCTATACATCAGAGCAGTTGGGCTGTAATACTCCATGCCTCTATGGTCTTCAGGGGCAAGGTCCTCTTTACCTCATTATTGAATTTCCAGTTGAGGAATAGATTTTCTATTTTGCAGTTGCAGGCTACCTCCATATATATATATATATATATATATATATATATATATATATATATATATATATATATATATATATATATATATGGATTCCTATTACAAGAAGGAAAGTTCACTACTTCGAACTTGTAATAGGAAGCCTCACTTCTGCGAAAGTTCATTTTAATGAAAGTGAACGTTTGCGTAAGTGCACTTCACCAAAAGCACCACAGCACAGTGGAGGACATAAAAAACAAGCTATGTCCTCCACTATGGTGCAATAGTCATGGACCTTAGGGTTAGGCCACGGGTTAGGGTAAGGGGATAGTTAGTAAAGCTATCCCTTGCCTAACCTCTAACCCTAAGGTTCGTGATTATCGCACCATAGTGGAGGACATTGCTATGTCCTTCACTGCACTGCAGTCATCACAGACCTTAGGGTTAGGGCACGGGTCATAGTAAGGGGATAGCCCTACGGACTACCCGTTCGTTGTACTGAACTTTGCGTAGTTGAGCTTCCCTGGTCAACAAATGTAAAATAAATAAAGGCTCAGTATGCATTGCTTCACTGAACATTTTTACAGGGAAGAAACGGAGCAACAGTTCTGATTTATGGCTAATAAAATCATGTATTTTTTTCCAAGATTACATAGCTTCATTGGACTTTTCTGTTGATATTGCCAATCTCTTTGAGAAAGACATGCAACAGATCTATAGAGCACTGCCTATTTACTGTACTGAAGTATTTCAATGTGTGACCCATCTGAGGTTTTCTTAAAATGTAATGAGGTTTTCTTAAGACCAAAGAAAGAAAGAACACATCACTAAAATGCATTTTGCACCATTATACAGCTAATACAGATTTTAATGGTTACCATAGCATTGAAAACTTGTATCAGTTTTGACAGATGTTTTCCAGGGGCTGAATTAATTCAGCAGTCAGATACGTACATACAACAGGGCTGGGCTAAGCAGACTACATCAAGGTAATGCGGAGGTGTAGCTAGACTAAGTAGAGTGGAATACATTACTCTAAATTAGTACTTATTATTCCGAGAATACTAGTATTTGGTGGGTTATGCTCACAGAAGATGGCATGCAATACTTTCATGTCATCAGTAGTACAGCTTTATCTAAGACCACTGGCTGCAGGGCATGTGTAATTGTGAGTTAATAGGTGATGATGTAGCTGAATGCAGTAACATGCAGGCTAGTTGAACAGAAAAGCACTTTAGAAGTCTACACAGAAGAATTTGAAAAGAACACTTCAGGACTTGATCAGACTGGGAACTTCAGAAGGCTAAGACAAAGGAGAGCTAAAAAGAATCAGAAATTTGGATATATGTGTTGATGTAACAACATGCAAAGTTCATTATACATTTACATTAAGTAATGCTCATACCTCTCAACTTGCGGATATGAAAAGTAGGCACATCTAGTAAAAATCTGGACATTAATTATCATGATATGGTATTGTGGTTTATCATCACTCAGAACCACACATTTAAAAAACAGAAGTATCCAAATGATACAAAATCAGAATAATTGTGTTTTATTTCTATAAACATTTGAACGTAGAAAAAACTAAAATGGAATTTGTTGTAACAAATCAAATTAACTACTAAAGTACTAACCTCATACAACACTAAAGTAATTTTAGTTAAAAATATAATCAAATAAGCTGTAACTACTGAACTTGTATACAATTAAAATAAATGCAAATTAAATAAGCCCTAACTACACTGTCTAGTGTGTGTGTGTGTGTGTGTGTGTGTGTGTGTGTGTGTGTGTGTGTGTGTGTGTGTGTGTGTGTGTGTGTGTGTGTGTGTGTGTGTGTAAAACACATTTTCTCCATATTTCCTTCAACAACTGTACATAGTTAAGGACTAAAACTACAATTCAGCTTGTAGTGTCCCTAGGTCAATTTTTAAAAACATCCATGAATAATATTAAACTCTTTACATAACTTTCTTTGATTTGTATTGAACCTTGTCACTGACAGAATGACAATAAAGTCCATCAGATGGCATGACAGTCAAAGGAATAAGACAGAGAAGAAAAGCTGAGCAAAACTACTTACAGCCAACATTTCCTGATGGCTCTGTTTACATGCTCTCCAATCTAAAGAAACCATTGGGGACAAAATGTATCTTTACTCATCAGAACGATACACTATTTGTCCACTCAGCAGTCAGCACAAATATATTCCTTAAAGCTTACAACATTTAATCAATTTGTTTCAAGGCTGCCAACACTGGCCTCACAACAAGTGCCCTGTACAGACACAAATGTCTAGAAAGCAAATGTTATTTATAAAACTTCCTTTAGAATGAAACTGGCAACTTAGTGTCTCTAAAACAAAGCCATTGTGCAGTGACAAGCTTAGCGAGGCTAGTTTGCATATTAAACAGGACTATTACCAGACCTTAGCACAACTAATCTATCATAGTGCCACTCCCCAGAGACTACACAAGAAGACTTCTTTATAACTCAGTCCATGATCTACAGTAGCCCACCCAAACATAGGTCCACCCAGCATGGATATGCAATTTTCGGGTCTATATTAGATCAGCGAATACTTAAACAAGCAAACACTGATTGATCGACCTTATTTTAGCGAAAGTGAAAAATATCGAAGCATCAGAAACCCAAATTTTTTCCTAGGGAAAGAATTTGGTTGTCCGTTTCTGTTGCTTCTGTATTTTCAGTGCTGTGGTGGAAATTTACGGGTCGGATTCAGGTAAGTGTGCGATTCTGTGGATGTGAGTGTTAGGGTGGTTTAGGTGAGTTAGGGTTAGGGCTCAGGTTAGGTATGTGTGCGATTGTATGGACATGAGGGTTAGGGCAAATTTAGGTGAGCTAGGTTTAGGGAATGGGTGAGGTGAGTGTGTGATAGTGACAGACCTTAGGGTTAGGGTTTGGGTTAAGGTAAGTGGATAGTTAGTGGTGTGTGCATAGTTTAGTGTAGGGTTAGGTGTCAGATTTTAGGTGTATGTGCGTGGATTTCTATTTGTTTGGTGTGCTTGTGTTGTGTATATGTGTTTTGGATCAGTGATTTTTTTCCCTAGGAAAAAAATCGCTGATCTGACAGTTCGAGATTGTAAGCTTTCACTTACATAAGGTCGATCAATCAGCATTCGCTTTTTTAAGCGTTCGCTAATATAATATAGACCCCAATTTTCATATGTCTCTGTAACCAGGATGGTAGCTATAGGCATCCTGAGACAAAGTAGCAATTGTGTCATGCTTACAAACACCCATTTAAACTTAAAAAACAAACACAGTATGCGAGGGATGCACATACGCAATTTCACTGGAGGCAAAAATCTCACATACAAACACTTTTGTCAAGGACACTCACACTACATCCAACACACATAATGTCCACCACACTCACAGACCTACCCATGATGAAGTATTAAAAAGCAATCTTCTCAAACATCTAAGACCTTCTAAGCCTGGAAAAGGTAATTACCACCCCATTAGCCTGACAAGCCTGGTCTGCAAGGCTATAGAACATATCATCATGGAATTTATAAACAATGACATTGGTAATCTCCAAACTCTGGACCCTATCCAGTTTGGGTTTGTAAAAGGCAGATCATGTCTCCTAAACCTGATAGACTTCTTTGAAGTGGTCACCAAAGCCGTAGATGAGGGTAAGGTGGTTCACACAGCCTATCTAGATCTCACCAAGGCTTTCAACACCATCCCCCACTCTGGAATTATAGATAAACTCACTAAACTAGGTATAAATCCCTATGTCACAAGATGGGTTACCAGCTGGCTCACTGACAGAACCCACACTGTGAAAGTAGCAGACTCTAAATCCAGCATCAGACCAGTGACAAGTGGAGTACCACAGGGTTCAGACCTGGGTCCTCTCCTGTTTGGTATCTACTTCTCTGAAGTACAGGCTAACACAGAAGGTCTTTGGCTAACAAAGTTCACAGATGACTGCAAAATAGGAGCCATAATCAAAAATCCTAATGATATGGACATCCTACAAAAGGGCTTCACTGAGACAGATGCTTGGTGTCAAAGCCATGGCTTCAAGCTCAATGCCAAAAAGTGCATTGTCATCTCTTTTGGTAAAAACTCTGTACCCATGAACTATCACATAGGTGGTAGTCTACTTAACACTGAAAGTGTGATAAGAGACCTTGGGACACAGGTGGACAGTAGTCTCTCCTTTGATGATCACATTGCCACAGAAGTCAGGAAATTCTTCTACATGGCACACCGCATCACAAAAGGTTTCTCATTCAGGAAAAAAGAGGTAATTTTTTACCTCTACTCATCACTCATTAGACCCATTATTGAGTACAACACCCTTTTTGGTATGTACCTCACAAGACATCTACAACAACTGGAAAGGCCACAGAAATACCTCACGAAGAGGATTACTGGCCTCAAACAGATGCCCTACGCAGACCGTCTCAAAAAAACTCCAGCTTTACTCTGTCACATATCGCCTACTCAGAGGTGATCTCTGCCTAACATACAAAGCTATGTCAAACCCAGAGCTGTTGGACATGCTCCACTTAAAGAAATCCCAATCTCTCCAAGCTACATGCTCTAGGGACCTAAAACTTGTCACCACAATAAACAGAACATGCTGGAGGGATAGATTCCTGTCCCAGAGACTTCCCATACTTTGGAACAAACTACCTATCTATATCAAACAAAGCTCCTCATTAGCACTCTTCAAGAAAAATCTTGATGACTGGATGGGAGATAGGAAATTCACCCCAGGGATCACTTCTGTGGCTCTGCTTGACAGGGTCACAGGAAAATAATTTTCTTGGGTGACAAAAGCCAGGGTACCATTTGGCTAGGCTTATATAGGCCTTAGGGCCAATAGCCTAGCACCTACCTATGAACCTATGAACTTATAACCTCTATTTTCAGCAAACTGTAAAGCACTCACCAAAAGCAACACCGAACAACTCACATACTCCTTCACCCAGTTTAGCCTGAAGGGCAAAGCCCATAAGGCAAGCCAACACTTTGCCCATGACTCTTGTCATTGGGGACTCCATACAACACTCACCACACAGAGCAAGAAAAAGATAATGGTTAGTTACTTATCTAGAGGTAGGATCTGTGAAGTTGCACATGCACTCAAGGCACTACACCAATGGTAGCAGTATGAGTCTTTCATAGTCCATGTGAGAGTTAGCAAATTGAGATGTACTTCCCTGGATTATATGAAGAGAGTAACTAATGATCTTTCTGAATATGTGTCCCATGCAGATATGTGCCTTCCACTGAACATCATTCTGCCTTCACTAAGGATAATGCCACATTATGAACAAAAGATGATTGCCTTCAGTAATTAGCTTTGTTTCTGGTATCTTTCCAGAGAATTTCAATATCTGTCAACATGGGAGTACGTGGTTAAAAAACATGTTGCTTTGCAAAGGATGGTCTGCACCTATTTTCCCTAGGCTTCTGAATATTGACTAAAATTTTATCCACCCCCTTAGGGCCTTTCTTTAGGCAATGCCAAATTGACAAACTTACTGATATAGCAAATAAAACTCAAGGGAACCTAAATATGTTACTGCTCCATGCTAGGATTCTGAACAAGAAACTCCACACCCTACAAGCTGTCCTCACACTGGAAAACATAGACATGTTTGGCAATACCGAGACATGGTTTAAATCTGCAGAAAGTCCTCTGGCAGTGTAAGGCTTCCGTGCCTTCCACACATTTAGACCATCAGCTGCATAGACAGGGACAATGGTGGATGATTCTCAATCTATATTAGCAACAAGCATAACTCTGTGTTGGTTGAACAGGATGATGCCCTGTAAATTATCCATGTGCAAATCACCATAGACAAAGTCCCATACCGTATCCTAGCAAACTATAGCTCACCCTCTATGTCCTTAGAATCCTGTAGCTCTTACCTAGTCCTTCTAGAGATACTCACCATTAAACCAAATACTGTATTCATGCGATCCCTCTATAGACTGGGAAACATACACTGCCTCCTACTCACAGGCACAATGATTCCTGGACTTGATTGACACAAATATCCCAGACCGAATAGTGTTCACTCCCACCAGAGGTTCAAACTTACTGGATCTGGTAGTCACCAATATGGGCGAGCACCCCAGTATCAAATTCTCACTGTTGAGGTCAGACCACAAAAGCGGTTGCCTTCAAAATTAAAATCAATTTGGTAACCCCTCCCAACCCTATAACAACTACTAAGTATTCCAACGCAAACTACACAGTATTAAGCAATAGTTTATCAAAATGTAGTGCTCCTCTCAACCCTGAGTTCACAATATCTTATGCAAAAATCTTCACAGAGACCCTGTACGACCATGTAAAAGGCTGTATAAAGGTCGGTGTACCTACTAGAAGTAAGCCCAAAACAAACTAAAAAAAAAACAATATTAGCAAGAAGCATAACATACAGGTGGAATCCAAAACTTAATACAATATGTTACAAAAGGAAAAAAGCCATGGCTAAAAATCAGGAAGACCAAGTCCCATAATGATAGGAGTTCTCTAATTAAAGTAAACAAGAAACTAAGAGAACAAATTAAGTCCAACAGTGTCAGTTATGAGGTCAAGATAGCCTCACAGGTTAAAGACAACCCCAAGGCCTTCTACAGCTATGTCTAAAACTTCAAGGATAACAGAAATCATTGTGCTGAACTGGTGGTCATTGTGCCATTACTTAGACATGGTTTAAATCTGTAAAATTCCACACATTTAGACCTTCAGCTGCACAGGCACTGCACAAAAGGTAGATGATTCTCAAATTATATTAGCAAGAAGCATAGCTCTACATCAGTTATAGAGGACTATACCCTGAAATTTATCCACATGCAAATCACCACAAACAAAATTCCATGCCATATCCTAGCAAGTTATAAATCACCATGTATGTTCCTAGAAGCTTATAAAGCAAATATTGTATTCTGAGACCCCTCTATAGACTGGGAAACATACACTGACTCATACTCATTGACACAATGATTACTGGACTTTATTAATACAAATACCCATGACTAGATAGTGCTCACTCCTACCAGAGTTTCAAATGTACTGGACCTGTAACTCACCAATTTGGGAGAGCACTGCACTGTACCCCCACTGTGCCTCATTCTCACTTGTGGGTTCAGACCACAAAGCTGTTTCCTTCAAAATAAAAATGATCTTAGTAACCCTGCATACCATGTAACAGCTAGGAACTATTCCAAGGCAAACTATACCCTATTAAGTGATAGTTTATCAAAATTCAATGCTCCTCCCAACCCTGAATTCACAAAAACTTATGCAGAACTGTTCACAGAACTTGTATCACCATGTAAATAGCTGCATAAAAGCTGGTGTACCAAACAGAAGTAACCCCAAAACAAACTCTAAAAATAAAACATACTGGTGGAATCATAGCCTTACTAGGGACATTATTTCTTGGAGACTGCTGATCACTGGAAAATCTAATAACTGCTTAATAGGTGCCAGCTTGGAATTTGTGCTTATATTTTCCTCCTGGTAAGAGAAGGACCAGAATACATTGATTCCTCACTGTTTCTGGTTGGACAGTGATTGTCTGTGCTTGATGTTCCTGGTTTGTCTGGTTGCTATTCAAGGCATCTACCAGGAAAAGGCTAGAGCAAACCTACAGACCCATGCATCATGCGGCACAAGACTGTGGATCACCAAACAGGCTGTGGCCTGCTTCTCATCTTGGGATTGGTGCTAATGTTTCCTTCTGGTGAGAGAAGAAGCAAAGGAGCATTGAATCCCAGCATAGTTAAGCTGGGGGGAGACCAGGAGACCAGCACTAGTAGTACTTAGGCAGTAGCCATTCACACAACTCCCCTCTTTTCATCATGCTTGACAAGCTAATTCTTTCTTTTCAGAAAGTACTGCTTGATTTGTTTCTGACTTCAGAATGTCTGCCTAAATACTTCATCCTTAAATCATCAGGTTATTCTTATTAGTTTCTCCTCAAATGTCTGGCAGTGCCCTGTATAGACACAGACACACTGAGTGGCATTTTCCTATATAAAAGCACAATTGACATTTCACCAATACCTAACCAATAAAGACCACAGTGAAGAACTTCTCAAAAGCAAACTTCACACTTCTTAAGACTGGAGTGGTATCCTTCAAGGCCCCCGAACCAGTGGAAACCACAACCCACGCTGCTGAAACCCTTACAAATGCCTTCTATGAGCACCTCCAGGAATGTATGGATCAAGCAATCCCTAATAAAATCAAGACCCTTTCCACCAAAGGCAGGCGCCCGGTCTGGTGGACCCCAGCCATAAACAAACTCTACAACAAGAGGAGAAAGCTACTACATGACAGAGCAAAATCCCTAAAAGGGAAGTCATCTGTGATCAATACTAGCAAAAAACTACGATCACCCATAAAATCATCCAAGGCCAACTTTGAGAGAAAAATCGCTAAAGACACAAAAGACAATCATAAGGCCTTCTTTAGCTATGTTAGAAACCTGGGTGGAAACTCCCAGATATGCTCAGAATTAGTCCAAAATGATACAAAAATCACTGAACCCACAGACATTGCCAACATACTGGCAGACAGGTTCAGTGCAAATTTCTCCCCCCCCCCCCCCCCCAAAAGGAGAAATATCTATCCCACCAGAGTCTAGCCTCCCAAACATCTCAGATGCCCAGGTGAGAGCTGCTCTCTCTAAAGCAAAAAACACAGCATCAATGGGAGTCCCCGGCTGTGTGCTACACGAACTCAATGAGGAACGAAACCCACACATAAGGCTGCTGTTTAATCTTAGCCTTATTACGGGATACGTACCCAAAGAATGGCGTACGACAACTGTGGTCCCACTCCACAAAGGCAGTGCTTCTACGGACCCTGGAAATTACCGCCCCATAAGCTTGATGAGCTTTGTCTGCAAAGCTATGGAGAGGATCATAATGGAACTCATAAATAAAGACATTGGGGACCTACAGACACTGGATCCTACCCAATTTGGCTTTGTCAAGGGCAGATCCTGCCTCTTGAACTTGGTCGACTTTTTCGAAACAGTCACTAAGGCCATTGATGAGGTTAAGGCAGTTCACACAGCCTACCTTGACCTAGCAAAAGCGTTCGACACAATACCCCACTGGCATCATAGAAAAGCTCACCAGCTTAGATGTAAACCCATATGTCACAAGATGGGTTGCAAACTGGCTCAAGGACAGAACCCACAGGGTTAGAGTTGCTGGTGCCATGTCAGACTCTAAGCAGGTCACGAGCGGTGTCCCACAGGGCTCAGTCCTGGGTCCCCTCTTGTTCGGCATTTATTTTTCTGAAGTGCAGGCAAACATAGGGATTGTGGCTGACAAAATTTGCAGATGACTGCAAACTGGGCACCATAATTGACACTCCATCAGACACAGACATCCTCCAGAGAGGTCTCATAGAAATGGATAACTGGTGCCAGAGCCATGGCCTTAAGCTAAATGCCAAAAAATGTATAGTCATACCCTTTGGGAAAAACAAGGTAACCCCTAATTACCACATAGGTGGTAATCCATTAAACACGGAAGAAGTTATCAGGGACCTGGGGACCCAAGTTGACAGTAGCCTCTCTTTTGACACTCACATTGCCAAAGTGGTTAGGAAGACCTTCTACATTGCCCACCTGATCATGAAGGGATTCACATCCAGATCAGGAGAGGTCATTGTACCTTTGTACTCTTCACTTATCAGACCAATGATTGAGTACAATGCCCCATTCGGAATGTACCTTACCCGACACCTGCAGCAGT
The DNA here is from genome assembly GCF_019279795.1 of Protopterus annectens. Taxonomy (NCBI): domain Eukaryota; kingdom Metazoa; phylum Chordata; order Ceratodontiformes; family Protopteridae; genus Protopterus; species Protopterus annectens. The sequence goes on along the minus strand of NC_056728.1, from coordinate 851,825,832 downwards.
TGGAAAGACCCCAAAAGTTCCTCACCAAAAGGATAAAGGGGCTCAAACATATGTCATACGTTGCCCGACTGAAGAAACTCCAGCTCTATTCAGTCGCATACCGTCTGCTCAGAGGTGATCTGTGCCTGACATACAAGGCCATGTCCAACACGGAATTAATGGACATGCTCCACCTCAAAAAATACAAATCCACCAGAGCCACAAGAGCAAGAGACTTAAACCTCAACACGGATATAAATAGGACGTGCTGGAGGGACAGATTCATCACCCAGAGACTCCCTACACTATGGAACAGAATCCCAGTCCATGTGAGGCAGAGCCCCTCACTGACTCTGTTCAAGAGAAATCTTGTGCATCAAAGGGTTCCTGAAATTAGGGGTGGTCCTTGGCAAATTAAATTAGAGATTGACGAACTTATGTGGCAAGTCCGGACTAGGGCACATCTTACACCAGGTATTAATGACAACCTGTCTATCAAATGTGTGCTCAAGTGGTTATCGTATAATCGATGACATAACCAATGAGTTACAATTTAGTCACTTCACAACTGACACATTACAAGTTTCATGAATGATATGGGTTTTTTGTAGCATCTAGGTTAATGAATGTATGTTTTGGTGAGAATTCGCCCTTACCTGCATTTATTTTAAGGGTAACATCAACTTACTTAGTAGTATATATATATATTTTTTAAGTAATAACCAGTATTTGTTTGCTTATTTTATATATTGTAAATAATGTATATAGATTTTTACATGGAACATTTATGAAATTGTTTAAAAACTAGGTTCAATGTACCATTATTTTTACATTTGACATAAACAACAGGTTACAATTTTTTGTAAATGCATTTCTGCTTTACTGTTCCTATGGTAACAGTTCATCAGGAAATGCATTTCATGCCGATTGGCATAGTAAACTTTAAAACATTATTTAAGGTTTTGACATACACTCCTATGCTGTTTGTCTGATGAAGGCTGGAGATTGCTCTGGCCGAAAGCGCTTACGTTTTATCTGGATTTAATAAAATCATCCATTTATTTTAAGCTATCTCCTATCGTGTTCCTGCTCTTCATTTTTGTTTTTTCGAGGATTTCATTAGTTTATTTGTGCGTATATTGAGGCAGAGCCCCTCACTGACTCTGTTCAAGAGAAATCTTGATGAGTGGATGGGAGATCGTAGGTTTTCCCCGGGAATCATCTCTGTGTCACTGCTGGACAGAGGCACAGCAAACTAATGGGTATAGTATTCTCATCCTAAGGGGTGGTGAAAGCCACACACACTCTGGCTAGGCTTATAAATGCCCTAGGGCAGATAGCCTAGTATGAACCTATGAACCTATGAACCTAACTGCACACAGGATAAATAGTTTTCAGTGAAAAGCACTGCCCTCAGAGATGCAAACCGGATACTCCTGACATTGCTTTATGTTTTTACTCCAACTGTCTAATCAATAAAAAAGAGTCTGTTGCCATGGCTATGAATTTTTCCACTATTTCCTTTACCAGATTGGTGGATATGGGTATCGTGAGGTAATGTAGAAATTGCCTCATGTTTACTGACAACCAGTTAATTATCAAACAAACTGGTATGGTATGTGAGGGATGTATTTACACAATGTCACTGGAGACAATGATCCCACATAAAAGTACTCCTTATATCAATAAGACTGTAAGAAGTACACACTCTGCACCCATCACAAACAATTCAAAGCAGGCACATAGACCCATATGTGCTGAGGCACTTAAAAGTAACCTTCCTAAACCACAAATACCTCCTAGATGAAGTACACATAACAAATACCCACAGCAACCCTGAATGCACTCTTTCAAAACAACACCCACATCAACACATACAGCCACATCTCATAGAGCCTCTACTTCTAAACCCATAAGGCAAGCCATCACACGATCCAACCTTCTAGTCATTGGAGACTCCACTATGAGACATACTGATGTCCCTCTCACCAGGTTGAGTAAGGAGATAATCACGGTCAGTTGCTTATCAGAAGCTAGGATCCTCCATATTACACATGCACTCAGGTCTTTGGACCACAATACCAGTATGACTCAGTCATAATCCATGTGGGGGTAAATTACCTGAGACATACCTTCCTAGACTATATGAAGAGAGACATCATGGAGCTCTTGGAATGTGTGGCCCAGGCTGGTATAAGCTTATCACTGAGCAGCATTTTACCTTCTCCAAGGATGAGAGGTGGAGTTTCAACATATATTAAAGACACACACCCCCAGGCTGGTCAAACAGTATGATGTACAGGAGACACTCCAGGTGCAGCTAACTTTTGACAAGACCCCTATTCAAATTATAGCTAGCTACAGCCCTCCAAATTTGACTTAAGATGCCCACTCCATCTATATGGACGTCTTCAAATCTATCAAGATTCAACCCTTTACCCTGATCCTGGGTGAGTTTAATTACCTAACTATAGCTTGGAAAAAAACTACTCATGCCAGAACACAAATGCCCAGAGATTCCTTGATTTTATCAATGCAAATTCCTTGGAACAGCTAGTCGCTACCCCCACAAGAAGTGATAATATCTTAGACTTGGTATTAAACATGAGTAACCACTGCAGCACCCCTACGGTATCATCCTCCCTAGTAAGATCCGACCATAAAGCAGTCATTTTCAAAGTCACCATCTCCCCTGACCCCCCTCTAGCTAGGGTCAAACAAAAAAGACTCTCCAAAGCTGATTACAACCTCCTGAGGAATGGTAAAAACAGCTTCACAGCCCCCCCCCCCCCCCACTGTAGGAACTGGCACCAATGTTCAAGTCAACACCAAAGTACTATATGAGCACTTATATCGATGCATGGATCAAGAATACCTGACAGGACAGAATCATCCTCTGGAAGGAAGAGTAAACCTGTCTGGTGGACATCTGCAATAAATAAACTATATAATAAAAGGAAAAAATTACTGTCCAGGACCAAGACGGAGCAGGTGCCGAATTGGAAGCAATCTCTCCTTAGCCTGAACAAGCAAATAAGAGCACTAGTGAAATCCTCTAAAGCCAACTTCAAGTCCAAATTGGCCACATCTACTAGAGACAATCATAATTCTTCACATATGTCCACAATCTCAAAGGAAGCACACAGCTGAGTAAGGAGACAGTCACTATCAGAAGCTAGGATCCTCCATATTACACATGCACTCAGGTCTTTGGACCACAATACCAGTATGACTCAGTCATAATCCATGTGGGGGTAAATTACCTGAGACATACCTTCCTAGACTATATGAAGAGAGACATCATGGAGCTCCAGGCTGGTATGAGCTTATCACTGAGCAGCATTTTACCTTCTCCAAGGATGAGAGGTGGAGTTTCAACATATATTAAAGACACACACCCCCAGGCTGGTCAAACAGTATGATGTGCAGGAGACACTCCAGGTGCAGTTAACTATTGACAAGACCCCTATTAAAATTATAGCTAGCTACAGGCCTCCAAATTTGACTTAAGATGCCCACTCCACCTCTATGAACGTCTTCAAATCTATCAGGATTCAACCCTTTACCCTGGTCCTGGGTGAGTTTAATTACCTAACTATAGCTTGGAAAAAAAACTACTCATGCCAGAACACAAATGCCCAGAGATTCTTCGATTTTATCAATGCAAATTCCTTGGAACAGCTAGTCAATACCTCCACAAGAGGTGATAATATCTTAGACTTGGCATTAAACATGAGTAACCACTGCAGCACCCCTACGGTATCATCCTCCCTAGTAAGATCCGACCATAAAGCAGTCATTTTCAAAGTCACCATCTCCCCTGACCCCCCTCTAGCTAGGGTCAAACAAAAAAAGACTCTCCAAAGCTGATTACAACCTCCTGAGGAATGGTTAAAACAGCTTCACAGGCACCAATGTCCAAGTCAACACCAAAGTACTATATGAGCACTTATATCGATGCATGGATCAAGAATACCTGACAGGACAGAATCATCCTCTGGAAGGAAGAGTAAACCTGTCTGGTGGACATCTGCAATAAATAAACTATATAATAAAAGGAAAAAAATTACTGTCCAGGACCAAGAAGGAGCAGGTGCCGAATTGGAAGCAATCTCTCCTTAGCCTGAACAAGCAAATAAGAGCACTAGTGAAATCCTCTAAAGCCAACTTCAAGTCCAAATTGGCCACATCTACTAGAGACAATCATAATTCTTCACATATGTCCACAATCTCAAAGGAAGCACACATATCTGTTCAGAACAGGTGGTCAAAGACACCACATACACAACTGCTGTAGATATAGCCAATCTACTGGCTGACAGATTCAGCAAAAACTTCTCCCCTCTGGCCCCAATCAGTAAATCAGGACATTCCCCAGTACCTGCCCCCCACCCCTTATCTCTAGGGAACCGGTCATCACTGCCCTCTCAAAGGCAAAAAAATACAGCCTTAATGGGACCTGATAACATCCCAGGCTGCATCCTACATGAACTCAGGCATGAACTTGCAGGACCATTAGGCACCCTATTCAACCAAAGTCTGAGTACTGGCTTTGTCCCAGCCGAGTTGAGGACAGCTGCTGTCATCCCTTTGCACAAAGGAGTAGTGTCCATTGATCCAGGAATTTATAGACCCATCAGCCTAACTAGCCTGATCTGCAAGGCCATGGAATGGATTATCATGGACCTCATTAAAAGGGCATTGGCAACCTCCAAATACTCAACCTGGTTTCTGGTGTCATTCTAAGGGGGTGTAATATTTTTCAGCATGGAAGGAGATGGTTAACAGACCCCATTGCTTTGCCAGGGATGGTCTGCATCTCTCCCTTCTAGGCTTTTGAATATTAGCTTAAACATTATCTTCCCAAATAGTTCCTGTATTAGGCAATGCCAAACTGATTGTACTTCTGATGTGCAAATCAAAACCAAGAAAATATAAAGGCATTACTGCTCAATGCTAGGAGTCTAAACAAAAAAACTCCAGTCCCTAGAAGCTCTCTTCACCCTAGACAATGCTAATGTCTGTGTGGTTACTGAGACATGGTTTAAAAATGCATTGAGCACACTGATAGTCCAAGGTTATAATGCCTTATACACATTTAGACCAGCTACTGCGCAGACAGGGATTAAAGTTGGAGGTGTCTTAATTTACATCAGAGATAAATATACCTCAAGGCTGGTCAAACAGGAAAACAGACTTGAACTTCTCTGTGTTTAAATCAATATAGGCAAAATCCAATATCACTTCCTTGCAAGCTATAGGTCTCCCTCCAAGACCTAGGAAACCCATACCATGTATTTAAGATTACTGAAACACTCACCATCCAACCCAATACCATATTCAAGGGTGACTTTAATTACCCCAACCCCACTGTTAACTGGGAATCCTATATGATAGCAAACATACAGGCACAGAGATTCCTGGATTTTGTAAAGACAAACTCCCTGAACCAGATTGTCAATAAACCAACCAGGGGTGCAACCGTACTAGATCTGCTGCGCACCACCTAGTGCAATATCTTCTTTGGTAAGGTCAGACCACAAAATGGTCTCCTTTGAACTAAAAATAAAAGCTGGAAAACTGCAGAGAACCTTGGAATATTCAGGAACTACTCTAGGTTAATTTCCTGCTATTAAGTGATAACTTGGCAAAATCTCAAGCCCCCATAAACCCTGAGAACACTGCTGTTTATGCAGAACTGTTAAAAAAAACCTTATACAAGTATGTTAATAGCTGCATAGAGGCAGCTGTACCCACCAGGAAAAAGTACAGAACTAACTCAAAAAACAAGCCACTCTGGTGGAATCACAAAATCAATAGGCTGTATAAAAGAAATAAGAAAATCATGGCAAGAATTAGAAGATGCAGCACCCCGCAGGACAAACGTACTCCCATCAAACTAAACAAGAAAGTCAGAGGGCAAATAAAGTCTGCCAAAGCCAAATTTGAGGTAAATGTTGCCTCCCAGGTAAAGGACAACTACAAGGAATTCTTTAGCTATGTTCACAACCTCAAAGGCAATACACAATTGTGTGCACAGCTCATTGTAAATGGAGTCACCTACACTGAGACAGATATAGCAAGCCTACTTGCTGACAAATTCAGTTCCAGCTTGACCCCTCTTTCCCCCTCAACCTTCCCTCAGGAAATACCATCAAATATAACTCCCCCTGGTATCACTAAAGAACAGGCCTTTAATGCTCTCTCTCTCTCTCTCTCTCTCTCTCTCTCTCAGGCCAAGAACACTGTATCAATGGACTCAGACAGTATCCCAGGATGCTTTCTAAATATCATGAAACATGACCTACTAGGCCTTCTGGAATTGTTTAACTTTAGCATCCGAACAGGATCTGTGCCTCATGAATGGAAAACAACAGTCATCCCTCTGCACAAAGGTGGGACATCTACAGACCCTGAAAACTACAGACCTGTAAGCCTCACTAGTCTCATATGCAAAGGCATGGAAAGAATTATCATGGAAATGATCAATAGTGACATAGTAAACCTCTAGACACTGGACCCAACCCAGTTTGGTTGCATCAAGGGAAGGTCATGCCTACTCAATGTGCAATTGATGGGGCAAAATGGTTCACATTGCCTACCTTGACCTGGTCAAGGCATTTGACACAATATCCCACTTGGGCATTTAGGTTAGGTACAGACCCTTATGTCACCCAGTGGCTAGCCAACTGGCTGACAGACAGGACCCAGGAAGTTAGAACTGAGAGTCCACTTCTACAAAGAGGTCAGTCACAAGCAGAGTCCCTCATGAATAGATCCTGAGAGAGCTCCTTTTTGGCATTTACTTTTCTGAAGTCAAGGCCAATATCAGTGGCCTCTGACTGACTAAATTTGCAGGTGACTGCAAATTAGGAGCTGTCTTTGAATCCCACACCCACACAAATTTTCCCTAGGAAGGGTGAACTAAATCTAAATGCCAAGAAATGCATAATAGTATCCCTCAGGAAGATATCCACTCTGGTAACTATTAACAACACCTCCCTAAGAGTTAACCCAATAATCAGGGAACTGGAGACACACACAGACAGTATTCTAGCCTTTGACCAGCATGTGTCTACAGTGGTGAGAAATATGTTGTGAAACTTATAAGCAAAGGTACGGCATCAAGGTCCAAGGAACTCATTGTTCCACTGTATTTGACATTTATCAGTCCTGTCATTGAGTACAATGCCCCCTTTGGTATGTACCTAACCAGGCATCTTGAGCAATTGGAAAATCCACAGAAGTTCCTCACAAAAGGAATATACAATTTAAGTAACATGTCCTCTGCAGACTACCTCAAGGCTTTATCCCTGTATTTTGTCTCCTGCAGACTGTTGAAAGGAGATCTATACCTGGCATACAAGGTATTGTCAGACTCTTCTCTGATGGACCTCCTGCATATCCACAAAACAAATAACACAAGAATTACTCATTTTAAAGACTTAAACCTTGTCTGTTATATAAATAGGACCTGCTGGAGAGACAGGTATGTATCCAAGAGGCTAATCTATCTCTGAGACAGGGTCCCCATCCATGTGAAGCAGAGTTCCTCTCTAACCAGATTCAAGAATAACTTGGACAATTATATGGGGAACAGGAAATTCATCCCTAGTTTAGTACCTATGCCTTTAATGGACACAGCCAACCTGCAGATGGTTGATCTCCCTGGCCCCTGCCTGTAATTGTTTCATCTCACACACCCCTGTAGACACTTATTAAAGGTACAAGAACTTGTCAGAGATTTGGGATGCATGACTAGGCTTAAAAAGGGAGATTGTGACTCTCCACAGAACCACAAACAAACTAAATAACCACTTATCCTGTGGTGCTTGAAAATGATGGAATGCTCTGGACTTCAGTCAATCCAACTTTAATCCACTGAAAAAAACATGATGATGAAGTTCCTTTACATAAATTGTTGGAACAAAAGTACTTAACAACTGGTTCTAATAGTGTTACAATCTTTTTATCATTTTTCCAGTGGATTAAAGTTGGATTAACTGAAGTCCAGAGCATTCTGTTGTTTTAAAGCACCAGAGGATAAGTGGTTATTAGGCTTAAAAAGGCCATTGTGGTCATTAGCCTAGTAAACATCTATGAACCTATGAACCTATGAATAGAATATATTACAAAAGGAAAAAAGCCATGACTAAAATCAGGAAGAACAAGTCCAGTAATGATGGGAGCTATCTAATTAAAGTAAACAGGAATCTAAGAGGATTAATTAAGTCCAACAAGGCCAATTATTGGGTCAATATAGCCTCAAAGGCTAAAGACAACTACAGGGCCGACTATATCAGACTCAAATCCAAAGTTGTAAGGCTATTCTGAGTTCTCCCTGAATTCGTCATACAGCATGGACTATAAGAAATTTTTGTAGCTTGGGCTTCTACCAACCCCATCCTAACCTCCTGAAAGTCCCCTCCTGAACACTTTGGCTAAGAACCGGCTATATCAGACTCAAATCCAAAGTTGTAAGGCCATTCTGAGTTCTCATTGAGTTCGTCCTACAGCATGGACTATAAGAAATTTTTTGTAGCTTGGGCTCCTACCAACCCCACCCTAACCTCCTGAAAGTCCCCTCCTGAACACTCTGGCTAAGAACCGGCTATATCAGACTCAAATTCAAAGTTGTAAGGCCATTCTGAGTTCTCTCTGAGTTCGTCCTACAGCATGGACTATAAGAAAGTTTTTGTAGCTTGGGCTCCTACCAACCCCGCCCTAACCTCCTGAAAGTCCCCTCCTGAACACTTTGGCTAAGAACCGGCTATATCAGACTCAAATCAAAAGTTGTAAGGCCATTCTGAGTTCTCCTTGAGTTCGTCCTACAGCATGGACTATAAGAAATTTTTTGTAGCTTGGGCTCCTACCAACCCCACCCTAACCTCCTGAAAGTCACCTCCTGAACACTCTGGCTAAGAACCGGCTATATCAGACTCAAATTCAAAGTTGTAAGGCCATTCTGAGTTCTCTCTGAGTTCGTCCTACAGCATGGACTATAAGAAATTTTTTGTAGCTTGGGCTCCTACCAACCCCGCCCTAACCTCCTGAAAGTCCCCTCCTGAACACTCTGGCTAAGAACCAGCTATATCAAACTCAAATCCAAAGTTGTAAGGCCATTCTGAGTTCTCCCTGAGTTTGTCCTACAGCATGGACTATAAGAAAGTATGTGCACTCCTGTAACTGTTTGCTATTTCTAAATTTAATTTCTATCAGGTCGCAGTGTGCTCCCCTGCCAGGCTAGCCAGCAGCCACTACCCCCCCTCTCTTTTGCTGGTTCCTCTCCTAGTTCCCACCTTAATATTTACCCCCTCTTTGCTGCTTTTACTCTAGCTCACTCCTTATTTCTCCCCCACACCCTGATCCTCGAAAGCCCCCTCCCCCCTTTACCTGTTCCTCTCCCTGGGGTCACTACTATTTTAGACTGTCTGACCACTAGGGGGTGCTCCTCTACCTTTCTACTGTTCCTACAGCCTTACCCCTCCTTCCTATTCTCCACTAAAATGGCCCTTTAACTTCTTTTCCTCTGCTCCCTCCCTCACTACTGTCCTCGGATTACTATCCACTCTTGGCTTTATACTGCCCTCCTCTACCCTTTTTTTCTTGAAGTCTCTACCTTCTCCCTCTGTTCTTCTCATTTGTATCTACCCGCCACTCCTCTTCTCTGTACATCTTTCTTCCCTTTCACTCTCAGCGACACTTACCTCTGACTATTCACTCCTTACTGATTGTCTTCCTCTCTTTCTCCTCCTCTGACTCTTCGCACTCCATTCGCCCTGCGGGCTCACTCTGCTCCCCTACCCTGCCCCCAAATTCCACCCGCCACCAGCACTTCTACATTTATTCCCTCACAAACTCCTCCCGCCATTCAAGCTACTCCTACGTCTAGTAGCCTATCTCAGCCACTCTTTACTTTCTCCTCCCACTCTAACTCCTCCCTTTTCTCTTACTCCTCCCCTTCACATTTCACTTAATTTTTCCCTCTCCTACTCACTTTTCTCTCCTCCCTACCTCTCCCTTACCTCTTCCCCTTCCCAAACTTATAACTTCATTTCCTACTTTTCACAATTCCTTGCTCCCACCCATTTCAAACATGCCCTCCCAAATCCTCTCTACCTCCCTACTGTCTTGCTCACTACTCATCTTACTAATTCCTCTCTATCATGCTACTTCATACTCATCTAAAGCTCCCTCATACACTCCTCCTTCTCAAACTACCCCTCTTACTCCCCCACAACCTCTTCTACTCTCTCATTTTCACTCCATTTTCCCCTCCCTTACCCCTCCATACCTACTACACCTTTTCCATCTCAAACTATTCTCTACCTCTTCTAAAACAGCCTCTCATACACCTTCACTCTCCCCAAACAACTTCCTTCAATCCAAACTCAAAAGGCAAAAACTTATCTCATGTAACATCCTAGCCTTATCTGGAGACATACATCCCAACTCTGGCCCTTGCCTCAGTTCTAACAACTCCATCCCTTCCTCCTCCTCATCCCCTACTTCAACTAAACTTCTCCCCCTTCTCCTTATTCTCCAGCTCCCTCTCTTAACACCTTTAAAATCTTCACTATCAATGCCCAGAGCCTTAACAACAAAATTCACCATGTTCATGCTTGGATCAATCTCACCCAACCCGATATCTTAGCCATCTCTGAAACCTGGCTAAAACCACATATCTCTGATTCAGAAATCTTACCTCCAGGCTTCCACATCCTCTGAAGCAACCATTTAAACAAAAAAGGTGGAGGCTCTGCCCTTATCTACTCAAACCTTCTATCCCTAATCCCCCTGCAAATCCCAACCCCACTTTTCAAAAACACTGAAATAACTGCTGGTCTCCTCCGACTAAATAAACATAAAAATATCTGCATTATTTTATTATATATATCTCCAGGCGATAATATCTCTACCCTAGAAAATATTCTCCACTGGGCCTCATCTGAAATAAAGTATGAAACCTTCATTCTTGGCGACGTTAACATTGACTGGAATAAAATCGACTCACCTACCCCCTCCCTAGCTATTAACCTCTACAACTTTACCCAAGTAATACATTCTACCACCCGTCCTAACAAAATCCACCCCCAGGGTCCATCATAGATTGGATCTTGGTCTCCCATCCAAACAAAATCTCTCTCTCTGGTACTTCCCCTAACAACTTCAGCGACCATCTCCCTGCTTTCATCCATCGCTCTACTAACTCCCCCCAATTCCAACATCATTACATTCAAACCCGTAACCTTAGCAACTTCGACCCCACAACTTTCTCTAACATTTTTAAACAAATCAACTGGCAAGTCTTAAACTCTCTCCTCTTGACAACGCTGTCGAGCACTTTAACTCTATCTTCCTAAATACTCCCAAGCCCCCCTAAGAAACAAGCGAATCAAAGCCAACTCTGCTCCTTGGCTAACCAAAGAGACAAAACATTCCATGCTTCCCAGAGACAAATCCTGGAAACTTCATCAAAAAACTAAACTACCTTCCACTTGGCTCCAACACACCCAACTCCGAAACCAAGTAAAAAAGTTAATCACCTTGGACAAAACAAACTACTACAATAAACTTCAATCCAATAATACTAAGAACCCAAGACAATTCTGGAACTCTGTTAACTCTCCTCTCCATCCTGGGTCAAGAATTAACCCCTGCCCTGATCCTAGTTTAACTGACAAGGAACTGAGCTCCCACTTTAACACCTTCTTTACAGACTCTATAGCCAAGCTAACCAAAACTTTTCCAGACAATAATCCTCCCAACTTCCTAAACTATACCCCCAACATCCCTAATAGCCATCCCTTCATGTTCCAGCTCAAACCAGTTTCCACAATGTTTATAAAAAAACTCTTATCTAATCTAAGGCCATGCTCTAATGCCCCTGACAACATTCCCCCTCTTTCCTCAAATACACTTCTGAAGGTATTGCTCTCCCGATTAGTATCCTGATCAACCAATCCTTAAAAGAGTCTTAACTACCCAAACTTTGGCATTCAGCCTACATTCTTCCTCTCCACAAAGGAGGCAAAAACACCTCCATTTCTAACTTCCGCCCCTTTGCCCTATTGTCCCCAATATCTAAAATCCTAGAAAAATGCGTCCACCACCAACTTCTACCCTACTTAACTCAGAATCAGCTACTCACACCCACCCAACATGCCTTCCGTCCCAGCCACAGCACCCTAACAGCCCTACTATCCTTCCTAGAAACTGTCAATCAAGCCCGAGATTCTGGACTTCTTGTATCAACTATTCTGCTAGATCTTTCCAAAGCCTTCGACACCATCTCCCATGCTCATCTTCTCTTCCATCTCTCCAACCTTAATCTTTCCCCCAACACTCTATCCTGGTTCTCCAGTTACCTCTCTGACAGATCTCAGGCTGTCAGATGGAAGGACTCCATCTCTTCCTTCTTACCCACACCTACCGGCATTCCTCAGGGATCCATCCTAGGCCCCATGCTCTTCAACATCTTTATAAATAACCTTCACACTGTCCTCCCTGACACTACAGTCATCCAATACGCTGATAACCCTACCCTAGTTTGTTCTGCCTCCAACCCTTCTGAACTTCTGTCTAAAACTCAAAAAGCTTTTTACACTACTGAAAAATGGATGCACCAAAACCATCTCTCCCTCAACTCCAATAAATCTAAAATACTAATTTTCCTTCCTACCAAAGCTTCTTCCTTCAACAAAAACTCTTTCAATGTCCTAAGCCTAACCAACACTCCTGTAGAAGTAGTCCCTTCTGCAAAACTCCTTGGCATCACCATTGATGAACACCTCAAATTTGATCTCCACATTCAACAAAACATAAAGAAAACCCACCAAAAATTAGGTATGCTCTACAGAAATAATCAATTTCTTTCTAACTCCTCTAGACATACCTTAGCCATCACCTACCTCCTACCCACTCTTCTTTATGGTACCCAGCTTCTAACTAACCTTTCAGCTTCTAACACCTTAAAACTGGAAGCTTGCTATAATAAGATCTCTAAATTTGCCACTAAATCCAAAACCTCTACCCACCACTACCTTGCCCTACAATCTCTAAACTGGTTAGAACTCCCTAACCACCATGACTATCTCCAACTAACTACCGCTCACAAATTAATATTTTACCCAGATAAATGCCCAGCCTTAGCTAACATCCTTCTCCCTTACATCCCAATCTGATCTCTGAGATCTGAACACCAATACCTTATCTCCATTCACAAACCTAAGCATCCTGCTGGCCAGCTCCTACTCTCCTTCTCTCTTGGTAGGAAATGTAACTCCCTCCCTCCTTCACTTAGGACCTTACCTAACTCATAATCTTTCAAAACTCATCTTTTCTTACACTTATCCTCCAAATGGAAATGTCCTTACTTTCACCCTACATAAATCCTAGGAACTTTCTCCACCTTGACCTCGATACTCTAGCACCAATCTACTATCTACTCTCTCAATTCATTTCTATGTTCCTCCTATATGGTTTTAGCTGATGTTCAGTTGACTATAAGTATGTAAATACTGTACATATGTAATAACAAAAAAAAAAAAATTATTTTTTGTAGACTCTGCACGTCAGAGCTTATTGACTACTTTGGACATTGTGTATTATGTAACCTGATTGTACTGCCTACTACTGCATCTAGCATTTATTAAATGTTTTGGCTTTGTATTATCATCTATCACCGTATGTAACCTTGATTGTACTGCCTCTGGAGCTTTTCTCCCCGGGCCTCTACTGAAAATGGGTACTTCTTGGCCCAGTGGACTTCCCCTGTAATCAAACTGAAAATAAAATAAAATAAATAAATAAAAGGGCCTTCTACAGCTATGTTTGGAACCTCGAAAACAGCACAAATCACTGTGCTGAAGCGGTGGTCATTGCTGTCTAATTCAGCTGAAATTTCACCGCCACTGCCCTAATTCCTTCCATGAAATACCTACTGACATAACCCCCCCCACTATTAACATGGGAGTAGGTTCTTTTGGAGCTCACTAAGACCACAAACACAACCTAAATGAACCCTGACAATATTCCTGAATGCCTTCTAAATAGCTGAAAACATGACCTACCAAGACTACTAGAGTCACTTTTCAACTATAGACTTAAAATAAGCTTTTGACCAACAAAATGGAGGACTGCAAATGTTATCCCACTTCACAAGGGTGGACCTTCAGTCTACCCCAGAAGCTACAGACCTCTTTGACTGAATAATCTAATATGCATTGTCATGGAACAAATTATCATGGTAATGATCAACAAAGACATAGGCAACCTTCAGACAGTGGACCCAAACCAGTTTGGATTTGTCAAAGAAAGATCATGCCTACTAAACCTGGTGAACTTCTTTGAGAAGGTCATCAAGGCAATGGATGAGGGAAAAACTGTGTATACCGCCTTCCTGGACCTGGCTAAGGCATTTGATATAATACCCCCACTCAGGTATTGTTGACAAACTCACTGAACTAGGCATAAACCCCTACATAACTTTCTGGATTGCCTTCTAGCTCACAGTCAGGACCCAGGAAGTCAGGATTGGTGATACCACCTCCACTAAGAGACCAGTCACCAGAAAGTACCTCCGGGCTATGTGCTGGGACCACTCAAATTTGGCATCTACTTCTCTGATGTAAAGGTAAATGTCAATGGCCTTTGGCTGAATAAGGTCACAGATGAGTGAAAACTGGGAGCTGATATAGATTCCCCAATGACATAAACATCTTACAAGAGGGACTAACATAGGCAAAAAAAACGATGCCAAAGTCATGGACTAAAACTCATTGCCAAAAGGTGCATTATAGTCCTTTTGAGAAAGCCACCTAGGCTAATTATTCCATTGATAAGACACCCCTAAGAATTGATCCAGTATCAGAGATCTGGTAACATATGTTGACAGTAATCTGGCCTTTGACCAACATGTGGCCATGTTAGTAAGAAAATCATTCTATGTCACATAATTTATAAGTAAGAGCATGGCATCCAGGTCCAAGAAAGTCATAGTACCACTTTATTTAGCCCTCATTAGACCCACTGTTGAGTATAATGCCCCCTTTGGCATGTATCTGACCAGAAATATGCAACAGTTGGAACACCCACAAAGTTTCCTTGCCAGGAGAATCTAGGATATAAACACATTATTCTACATGGATTGCCATAAATCCCTATCCCTATACTCTGTCTCCAATAGGTTACTGAGAGGCTATCTATGCCTGTGATATAAGGCATCCTTGGATCTAGCATTGATGGACCATTTATATTTCCACAAAATGAACAGGAACAGAACCAATAGATCCAATGATTTAAATTTTGCTTGTGACATATTCAAATCATGTTGGTGAGACAGATATGTGTCTCAGAGGATTCCCATGCTATGGAAAGGGCTCCCTATCCATGTGAAGCAGAGTCTATCCTTAACATATTTAAGAGTAACATACCTCTGCTTATAAACACCCATGATACATAGGGACACAACTGAGTTGGATTGAATGGCAAGGCTTATAAAGGCCTGGTGATTGTTCTAGAAAATAACTATGAACCTATGAACACAAGTTGGCTTTGACCTTTTGTCTGTTTTTTCCCCTGCATTTAAGAAAACAAATACTTCCTGCCTCAGCTGTTATCATCACTAATACACAACAGAAATAAACTGTAAGTAAAACATGTTATTAATTGGGACACAACAGAAGAGAAATTTGAAGATAAAAATATTTTACAAAATTTACAAAATTGTAATTTTGCTATCAAGAAAGTGAAAGCATATATGCTGCTGCTCAACAGACCTACTTGCATACCTCTAACCTGTCCAGATTTTTGCCTCATATTTTTCATTGATTCCTCATAAAATGTATGGTTTTCTGAAAAATCAATAGAGATTGAAGTCAGTAAATAATGACAGACATCTGAGTTCCATACGTTATCCCCCAGATTTAATAAACTCCATGTAGGAATAGTGCAAGCCCTACATGAAGGGTACTGTGGCTGTGGCTGCAGATCCCCCTCGGTAGTGCGCATTGCATATTAATGAAGGCACATTACTGAGGGAGAGTCTTGTACATGGTTAGTGAATCAGTGTAGGGGGTGTATTACAGTGCTCAGAGATGTGGAACACCTGTATTATATATTCAAAGTTTCAAAACTTCGAACCTCATATGTTCGACAACATATGAGCAAAGTTTGAAACTTAAAAAATATAATAAACAAAATTTAAAAATTACCTAAATGGTCTGAGCAGTAGGGCAAACCCTCCTGCACCCCTCACACCCCCCACACTTAAATATACCAACTCCGAGATCGCACTTCAGTGCAGAAAAGGGACATTTTCCCATTCTGCACTGTACAGAGCCGTTGCTTTTAACCTTCAAAGTTTTTAAAGTTCAATCATATAGTGTTGACCATATGACATTTGAACTTTAAAAAGTTTGAATAACTAATATAGACCCCACCCCCTGCACTGTAAAAGTGCCAGATGGCACTAAGATATTAAAATTAAGTGTGTCCCTGCCCAGCTGTAACATTTATATGTATGGGTTTGTGTTACACTGTCTGTAACACATCCCTGCACTGTCAAAGTGCCTAACGGCACTAAAATATTAAATTAAAGTGTGTTCTTGGCAAGTTGTAAAAATGTATACATAGGGGGTGTGTTACAGTGTCCATAACATACTCCTTGTACTGTCAAAGTGCCATATGGCAGTGAAATTAAATGTGAAAATATATTGTCCCTTTTATTTTTTAAAAATATTTTTGTGTGTTTACACGGCACTTAGTAATAAACATGTGTCAGACATCTAAAAGTAGAAACTGGATGTTTATAATTTTAATAGAAAAGGTCAGGTTTAAGCATAGCTGAGCAGGTTTGCATGGTGTGGTGCTCAGCAGTGCTTAAATGTAACTAAGAGCTATACAAAACACTATATCACCATGTCTTTGTTAGCTGAATGGTCAGAGTGACAGTCTTCTGTGCAATAGGTGCACAGTTTGAATACAGATCATTCAGCTTTTTACAATGGATAGAGAAATTTTGTAATTTTTTTTTTTTATGTATACATTGAAATTTGATAACAGGGTTAGTCCAGCTTGACCAGAAATTCATTTTCAGTGGAGACTCGAGTATAAAAGCCCCAGTTACACACGTGTTCAATACATTAAAATTACACTAAGATAAGGTAGTGAAATGAATATGCTTGGGGGTATAAAGTAAAATAGATACACATAATAATAAATTATTAATGAACAAATACCTTCAATAATTTTTATTTTATTTGTGAAAAATTTGTTTGCCCATAACTAAGCTGTGCTAAGCCAAGCAAGGCTTAAATGAGACTTGTGTTAGCAGTATTTAGTGACATGCAGCTCCGCTTAGCTGATTTGAACACTACTAAGCAGTCCCAGTCTCAGCAGTTTTCAGCTCAGCTAAGTGGGTTTGTGCACTGCTAAGCATTGCTAAGTAGTCCTGTTTAAGCACTGATTAGCTGAGCTCAGTGGGTTTTCCAGATGCTAAGTGTTGCTTAGCATTTTAAAAAAATGGACCAATGGAGGCAAAGTGTGGGAAAACAGCCTTATTTAAACTGAACAGGTGGGAATACAGCCAGAACCTGTTGGAGTTTGATCACTGCAGGAGCTATGGCTGGAGCTGGAGAGGGTGCACCCTTCCAGGTGTAGAGCTGGGGCATATTGGAGTCCAGAGTCATGGTTAGTCTCCTTTTTAAAAACCATGATGACCAGCTGCTACAGGGCTAGTATCAGGGTCTGAGTACAAATCAGAGGCCTTGGGCTGGCTGGCACATAACCCCACCAATGCAACTGGAATCCCCACACTGGTGAGCAGGTCCATCATCATTATGATAACCTGAAGCATTGAAAGGGGGATCTTTTGGCCCACTGGACCAAAGATGTTCGAGACCAAAATGCCCCAGAAGTTTGTAAGTATAGGAACCAGTGATTTACCAAATTCAAGTATGAATATCTGATAGACAGGTGTGCATAATTGTGTGTTTCCATCCCCACAGCTGCAGAGGAAAGGGTTCACATCTTGCAGACCCACACAGGGTACCTATTGAGGATGTGCCCACAGTGTGGTGAGTACAAATCTATCTTGCAATATATAGTAATATAAATAAGAAAGAGTACAGTAGTAACTCACAGTAGGTATATTCTGTTCTGAGTGCACTACAATGAATTTTTTTTAGACATGGACTGATATGTGAGTAATGCCAGGTACTGGTCAATACAGATGAATGCATGCTAATGTTGATGAAAGAAAGCTAATACTGTAGTAATAGTATGTAGGAATGACATAAGTATACTGTATTAATACTAAGGATCTTGTAATAAAGTACACCATCATTTAAAATGTGAAGGGAATGAATGAAATTCATTCATAATCTACAGGAAATATAGCACACCTGCAGTCAGTACTGTGAATGACATAAATCAGTGTGTCATGTCACCCTAAATAAAGATTTTTTTACCAATTGTTGTGTGTATTCTGGTCTGTTGTTGAGGAAATCCAATTTTACAGGTGCTACAAAGGAAATATGGGTATAACACCATGAAGTGGCTGAAGTTTGGCTGATAAAGAACTGTTCCACTAAAGTGCAGATGTGGAGCTGTACTACAAGACAGAATGCAATTTGATATATGTTCTGCACTAACATCTGAACCTTGAATAGTAATGTGTAATGTATTATAGTGTGTTTCCCTCAGGATTGTCTTGTGTTAACCTTTGCATTACAGCTATATGCAGTCTTGAACATAGGTATGCCGATGCAGGCAAGTATGAGACTGTAATAGCTGTAGACTGCAAATATACCATCTGCAAATGTATATGGGTCATGTAGGCATCCAAGCACCCTGACATGGTCTGTACAGATCGCACATGTTCCCATCAACTAGGGGTTAATTGTGTACACCTGCATACCAAATATTAATACACACTTCACCTACTATCCCTGTCATGCATGAATCTCATGCATGTATGTTCAATGGTCACCACAGTCTTCTGTGTCACTCTACCTATATTACCAGGTCAGATTTTGTCACCTGGTTAGCTTTAGGCACATATCAGTTAACCAACACATAGCAGTGGCCCAGTAGTTCAGTGTGATAAGCAATACATATCTTGTTACTTTTTCCACACACAGATCGGGATTTGAATCTAGGCACTGGTACTAAGATTTATTTATAATAGCAGACAAGTAGTGCTGAATATTTATAGAAATTGTCATGCATTGTTAACAGATATTATCCCCACAGGACTAACAGGTAAAGAAATGTCTGTTGTAGCTGTATGAAGGGTATACTAATGTCTGTGCCCAGATGTACCCGTGTGTAAACAGCATTGTTCAGCAAGGTGATAAGATTCCATTAAATAAAATGTCATGAAGTACAGTACTATTCCAACTGAATAAGACAACTTAAATGTTCTGCTGTTGGTACTGCTGTATTCCTGGTGCATCTGTGAATGAGTGCTGATAGTCTAACCTCATGCCTATGAATGACAGCAGGATAGTTATAAACTCCCTGCGCTGTACACAATACATGTCTCTCAAGTGACACATTGTCACAGCTAGTGATCACTGCTGCCAATAACCTTGGACACAGATATAAATCCAGTTGAAGTATGCCATTAGCAACCTCACACAACATCAGTGCAGGGTACACCTTGTTAGACATATATGTTCCCCTGACATGTAATAGTCCCGTGTAGTTAGGTACCTATAGTTCTTACAGCTTGGCCCATCCCATCCCATGTGGACAGCTTGAGATGTATGCATGTGCTACAGAAGCTATAGGGTACATGTAGACAAAACGTAAGGGCAGACCTATAGAGTATTGACCAGTACTGTTCCAAAAAATATACCCTATACATTTGGTAATGGAATGTCTTTCTCTCCCCCCCCCACCTCTTATCTGCATCATAAATATTTATTATTATATTATGGGTATGGTTTTACTTCCACATATGCTGTTCTCAAAACCTAATGTTGGGCCTTGTGTTGTATTATTGGTTATATATTGCAATGGTTGCATACTAACATACCCTGCTGAAATTCCACCATCGCTGGCCTTTTGCCGTACCTGTTACTGGCATGCTTTTACAATACTGACTGTTATTCCATTTATGCCTGTGTTCTGTATGCTATGCTATGCTATTTTATTTTTCTGGGTTAATTGGAACACCCATGCATTCTGTTATAACTAATGTTGAAATGTTCTGTTCATGACTAACCAATAAACTTTTACAAACCTCAACATCATAGCACATTTGGGTAGGCAGGTCCCAGTGGATCTGCCTATCCCACCTCATCTGGCTGCGGCACAAGGGCCCAGCATGTCTAGGACCCAATTCTGCTCCCTTGGCTGGTCCTGCACCACCCTCGGGTGGAACCACCTTCCAAGTGCAGACATGGAGAGGTGATCGTCACCTGGAATCAAGTTTCAGGTATGGCTCACAGGTTCATCCAGCATGACTTGGATGATAGAGTGCACCAGATTGAGGGCAGACTGGTGCACCTCAAGGGGTAGGCTGATCCTGGCACTCAGCCACCAGCACAGCCACCTTTGGGGCCATGAAAGAGCAGTGGAAACTGTCCATGGGTGGGGATTTCAGTCCCACTGTTGCCATCTGGGGACACTTGATCCTCTGATTCACAACCATCCTCCCAGTCCAAGGTGTTTACCCCTCTCATGTGTCATACACCAACTTTGTCTGTTGTCTTGTCTGTCTCATCTGTCTGCCTCTCCTACCCAACTTACCTCCCCACACGTACCTATATCCCTCCCCAACATTTCACTCTCCGCTTAAAAAAAAGAGCATCTGGCCCAAAAAAAAATCACTCTATACATAGCTCTCCATTTCACCCCCACGTTCACTGCTATCAATCAATCATCCCAGCAATTAATCAATAAAGTTATGATGCCCACACCCCTCCCTGTGGGATGTGAGGTGTCAAATTCCAAATTGTCCACAACAGGCACAGCTGTTGCTGTACAATAAATGGAGAGCCATGGTCTTTCCTACACCCGTTCTGCACATCCCTACCTGCTTTTCAGCATGTCTTTCCCCCTCTTACCCTCATATCACCACTTCCCTATCACCCCCTTTTCATTTCTTTTTTTTATACTAGCGTGGGTTTAAGAGGAGCTAAGCATAGCATTGCATTACATTGCTTTACACAAACCCTCTTAAAACTGCTTTAATCACCTCATTTGATTCTGAAACTGTTTTCCACATAAATAAACTAATCACCCCTTCCCAGTCTCAAGCCCAGGACCCTGTGAACCACAGCAGGGTATATTAGACAACTCAGCTCTGAAGAATAATTGGTGTTTCTATAAATATATCATGCATTACAGTGATGTGACATCACCAAAAATGTATATCCCTACCAATCCAAGACCTTGCCAACTACAGCATAGTGAATTATGCCCACTAAGCCACTTCAGCTCTGGAGAATAACTGGTGCTTCTATAAATATATCATGCATTACAGTGATGTGACATCACAAAAAGGTTTTCACCCCTGCCACATATCACATCCAGGACCTTGTCAGCTACAGCATAGTGCATTAGGACACTAGGCCAACTCAGCTCTGAAGAATGATTAGTGTTTATATAAATATATCATGCATTACAGTGATGTGACATAAACAAATATTTACACCCTGGGCAAGTACTGAACTCAAGATCTTATCAACTACAGCATAGTGCATTAGCCCACTAGGCCAAATCAGCTGTAGAGAATGGCTTTTGTTTTTACACACACATATCCTGATTGCCAGTGACATATTACTCCTACATATAATGAGAGTGAATGACAGCATACTTGGGCCTGTGATGCAGACATTGAACCAGTACACAGCCAAATAAATGTTGATGGATGTACAGGAGGCATATGATATCAGGTAGAGCTGATAACTGCATGGACTGTTGCAGAATGTCCACAGTTGTGCCCCCTACTTATGGCAGGGTGTCATAAACCTATTCTGTGTGTTGAAGTACTTGCAAGTGCGTGCACATTGATGTTACAAAATTATGACGTACAGGTCAGTGTCACATGTCATACCCATCTGAACCCACATGTCCATGCCAATCCTGTAAGACAGGAATGTAAGACACTGTATACATGCACATATGTCTTGCAAATACTCCTGCCACATTAATGACTCAGTCGCTGTATCTGTTACATTCCTATCATGTGTCACATCTGGGCACCCACAGTCCTGGTCCGCCGTCTAGTCTGTTGCACAACTACATGCATGTCAATACAACACAGGAATAACTGAGCCCTGCAACACCCAGCAAAACTGGTTGCTGCTATCGCAGTCACTGTCACCCACAGTAGCCCGTTAAAAGCCTGGAGGGTGGGACACATGTCACAAATATAAATGTGTGTCCTAAATGTTAACTACCACTCTCTGGATGGCAATATTACTTAACATATGTATCAGAGGCACATGCCTCACCCTGGACTGTTATGGGTACCCTCACCCTGGCCATGCTAACAAAAGACTAAAGCTGGAACTGCTCCCTCACTGACAGTAACAGCTTGGTGTCCCACAGTGTTGTCACAATCCTTAGTATGACTCCTGGACAGAATTCATTAGCTACAAGCCTGCTACACATGCATCAGTATGTTCAGCTATCTGCTACAGACCTACCATACCTCCCAAACACCTAGATCAGGGCATCCACACAACACCCATACATAAAGAGTTGAGGGTGCTCAGGTGAAAGGGACGTGTGTCACAATCTCCCCCTACAAGCATACACAGCTGATAGACCAGCATCAACTGCAGCAGCATGCACACTCACATAAAAAGGATGTATGACATTTACATTTACCTGTCTCCTTACTGACCCCAACTCACATTGTTAATACAGAATCAGAAAGTCTGTTAACAATGGCCAAAAATAGCGTGCAAAACTATGGACATAACATATCAATCCAAACAGTGGATGGTATTTCTTCCTATCCTCTGTGATGATGTAGCTCCCACACCTCAATAATGTCCTCCTCATAACCAGGAAAAGGGGCAAGTCCTACATGAAGGCCTTAATTACAGCACTCTGTTGCCATGTCATTGGCTAATGAAAAGGCAACCCAGCTATTTTGGATGCTATTAGCAAGTATGAGTCACAGTTTGGTGCACAGGCAATCACCTGTTCATGAACATTACTTACAAAAGACAAGCTGCTGCATATGGCAAACAGGTCTGAGACTTTCTTCATGAAGATAAACTGTGGTTTCCTACTGAAAGTAACACTGGATTTCTTCTCACAAAGGAGTACAGCACTATACCAGGTATGTCATAGAATTAAGCATGTAATGGAATGCAGATGGGGATGCAGTCATGGGAAATAGGATTTTCTACAGTAGGTCTCAACAACATTTCTTGGAAAGACATGTTGCTGTTAGTCTGCTGTCCAGCACCTACAGCCTTCTCTTTTGGCTCTGTCTGCAGTGTCATAGATCACAGCTCAGGCCCCTGAGTCACCCCAGCAATGGTCAGCTCACATATGAATGCTACTGATTGTCTGTTGTATAATAGTGACAGTAGGTACTGATGGATACAGCTGGTATATCACATCATGTACTGTCAGTGAGCCCCTCTCAGTTTGTGAATGTCATACAGGCTCAGTTCAAAAATTGTCCAAGTGTCCCTGACCATTCCTGATGTACTGTGGCTAGGTCACTGTGTACTCCACACCTGTATGTCATTTCCTGACACCTATGGCCTGCATATCTGGTGACCCCCTGCAGCAGGACAGCAGGTTATAGGCAGTAGTAGTGAGGGGATACTGGCTCTGCCCCAGCAGCAGTGTGTACATATTGAACATACAATGTAAGGGAATGAATACAGTACCAGATATTAATGTACCATTACTGTGTTCTGAAGGTCTGGCATGTCACAGACACATTCCCCACACTCTGGTGATAACCATTCCGTATTGTCTAACTGGTTTCCAGAAATCCACATTTGTCTGCCAGGGTGTCTACATATATCAGGCACATGTACACATTCCACAAACATCTGGGTACTGCAGATGTCGGACACCTATGAGGAGGACACCCTATACCACATATGCACTGCTCACAGTTATTGTGTACCTCAGATGTTGCTGGAATGCCCACATGCACTTGTGGTACCACTCACCTATTTGTTCAATGTAGGCTGTATGACATGGTACTATAATGTTGCCCATAAGTGACACATCACTGTTGATGGCAGTGATAGGCGTGGACACATAGCAACACAGTCTGTCACAGCACTCAGGCCATAACTGGTATACCTGGTACCATATGAGGTTACTAGGCTATGGGCCCTGAGCACCCATATGTCTAGGCCAGATGTTAGCCAATGTGTATGCAAGGCAGCACCTGATCCCCCAGTCCAACAGGAACACAGGTGGTATCCAAGGGTGTATGTGCAGTTAACCATCCAGTTATCCAGGTTCGGACTCCAAAGGTGTAAATAGCTACCCTGATTGATGTGGACAGGGTGACCATTCCACAGCAGGGTGAGTGTGTGGGACACACATCTGAGCTGCCAAAAAGCCCAGTTCATGTCACACACCAGGGTGAGGCCATGTGTGTGTGTGTGTGTGTGTGTGTGTGTGTGTGTGTGTGTGTGTGTGTGTGTGTGTGTTAGAGTGGAGCATGAGTTGAACTTGTGCAGCAGTCCCAGCAATGTTGAATCCGTGATTGCCTTGCATGCCACCCAGAGGTTACCTCTGAGGAGTATGTATGAAACCGGGTAGGGGGTTCGGCTTATAGCCTATCTGTGTATGGTAGATGTTTGAGGCCCTGGTATGCCTTGTTGGGGAAACACTGTGATGTACCCAGCTGCTGCATGTGCTGTGTAATGTGAATGATGAACAGGAAATTATACACAATAATGGGCCTTATTGGATGGAATACAGGGATGTTCTGACCCCATGTCCCTTGTAGACACACCCTTATGTATGAGGTGGGCCATGTAGAAGGTTTACCTTATAACAGAAGCAAAATTGTGGTGAAATGGCATGTTGCCAAAGACCTGTGTTCACTCCCTCACAACTGATTGTGTGCCTAGGATGTTGCTAGTACTGTGATAATATCTGGGGATATTACTCTTCCCAAAGGGGTTGACACAGCATTTCCTGTTATTTGGCCCGAGGCCATGTGTTTGGCAACAGTCATGTATCTGTGTGAGACCCTCCTAGGCAGATGTCCACATCACTAGGGAATCTGGTGATGGCACACAGCATGCACTCATCTGCAGACATGGCCGGCCATAGGCCAATGGCTGTTACCTGCACCTCAGAAGGGTACATCACACATAACAGAGGCCCAAACACAGAGAAAAAGGTTACACCACCAGTTATGGGTCAACTGCTTGAGGTGAATTCCCCTATGTGGAATAGGTGGGTTGTGTCAGTACTACAGTGCGCTACCCCTATTGGAACATATGGTATGATGCATACTTGGGAGTGTATTTCATTATGGGCAGGTGGGTTATACTGTCAATGACTTTGTCCAGGTCAAGGTAGGCAGTTTGCACCGTCACCCCACATCCATGGCTTTGGTGACTGTGTCATAGAGGTCAACCGAGTGTAACAGACATGAACCCTTCCCTGACACCACATCCATGGCTTTGGTGACTGTGTCATAGGGGTCAACCGAGTGTAACAGACATGAACCCTTCCTTGACATAGCATAATTGTGCGTGATGAAGTTGTGCAAGTCAACAATGTCCTTGTTAATGGTGTTTACTATAAACTGTGCTATGGCCTTGCAGAACAGCCTAGTTAGGCTGCTGGGTCTATCATTTGACTGAGTGGTCAATGCCCCACTGTAGTCTAAAGGGGGTGACAGTGATTGTCCTTCAGATGGCTGGGACAAAGGCAATAGTCAGGCCTCCTTTGAATACAGTGCCTTATGGTGTTGCAAGGTTATGGTTGGGGTCATCTAGGATGCATCCTGTGATGTAATAGGCTCCCATGGCACATGTATTCCATGACTTACACATGGCAGTAGTGACCTGTTCCCTACATATATGAGATGGGGGAAGTACTGCGGACATCTTGATGTACTAATGGGGAAGACGGGGGTGGAGTCTATATTGACTCTGTTAGGCATTCAGTATGCAATACCTACAGCACTGGTATAGCTGGTGTCCTTGACTACCAAAAGTGAGCAGATGCATGTGCTTCCTGTGATGTTGCAGACATATGTGCAGTAGGAGAGATAACTGTCCATAGTGGATGTAGACAATGTAAGCTCTGCGTTTACTGTGCAGGTTTCCAGGACTGATCCCATTCACAGGTTCAAACTAAGGAGATATTGCTCCAGTATAGACACCTGCCCTTACTTTGTCTCAGACAGCAGTATGTCATCCCTGTTATGGAGAGTATGTGTTGCAGATGTCCACCAGACAGGTGTACATATCCTAGCAGAGGATGATGTAGTCCTGTCAAGTATACCTGACTCCATGCATCTATACAAATGCACATATAGTGCATATGTGTATGTGTGGATATTGGTGCAAGTCCTTATTGAGGAGTTGGGGGCTGTGGGGCTGTATATACCCCCTCAGGAGGATGTACTCCACATTGGAGGTATGTGTGGTTGACCCTAGCTAGATCGGTATTGTGGGAGATGGTGACTGCAAATGTGACTGCATGATGGTTGCTTTGGCATGAAGGATGACACTGTAGGGATGCTGCAGTGGTAACCCGTGCTGTGTAATATCAACTGCAAAACACCTTCACCTCATGCAGGGGTAGCCCCTAGCTGCCCCAAGTTGTTTGTAATTCCACTATTGATGGCTATCTGGCCACTTGCATGCTTGTATGATTATGTCTTCCAATGTATGTTTGGGTCATTCAACTGACCCAGGATGAGGGTACAGACCCGAATCCTAATAAAGTTGGTGAACTTGATATAGGCAGATTCAGCTTCCTGGTCACATGTAGTGGCCAAGTAGCTAGCTATGATTTGAATAGGTGTACTGGCAATGTTGAACTGCCCCTGCAGTGTCCCCTGTGTATTTTACTGGCTGTACAGCATGGAGATGTGTATATGTCTCATATACTGAAACCCCATGTCCCATGGCATTACCAGCTACACTTTGGGTTCTGAATGTATGATAGGATGGTTGACCAGGTAAGGCTGGGGTGCTGTCTGCAGCTTTGAACCATATCTGTGTGACTGCACAGATGTCTGCATTTCCCAGGGTTAACAATGCTTTCAATGAGGGCAGAGTCATGTGTTACCCTCTAGCATTTAGCAGCATTGCCTTCAATGTATGCTGCTCTGACAGTTGTATGTTGGTAGTGATTACTTCACCACTTTTACTAATGGAGTCACTATGGGGGTGGTGAGAACCATTGCCAAACACATGAACGCCAGTGATGAAAGCTGGAGGCCATCTCTTGCAGATAATTGTGGTCTGCTGACCATATCATCCCAGACTCACAGGTACTGGAATCTCCTGGAATATCACAGGATAAAAGGCCACATGTTAAGGTCAATCATTTCCTGACTGTATTGTGGCCTCAATTTGAGTGACAATGAAATTCTGCATAAGGCTACTGACATACCTGCCTGGGACACATAATCAGTGTGCTCACTCCTGTCTTAATGCATATAGTCCAGGGGCATATATGTCAGGACAGGCATGCCAACATGGACTGTGACAGACTCATGACAACCTGTTGCTGAGAGACAGCAGTGCCTATGTGATAAGGCTGAGTCTGTCACCTGACACACAAGTAACTGTGACCATTCACATATACAGCCCAGGGAGAGCCACATCAGTGTGTCTCACAATGGAGTTTCCTATGTGTAACATGTTTGACATGTGCTGGCACCTGCATGGCTGTGGTACACAGGTGCATGGCCATGTGTGGTATGTGCTCTGTACGGCTGTGGTGTTAACATGTGGCTTTGCCTCAGAGGTCTCCTTTGTTTGTGGATGTGTATGTTGAGGACCACTGCATATGTGTGTGTTGTGTAAGTTGGGTGGTGTGTGTGGTGTACTGACTGTGTTGACAATCTGTTTGGGGACAGATATGTGGCCTTGCCAGGGAGAAAGCATGGATTGCAGGTACCTACTGTCATTATATCTCTCACACAGTGTGTTCCTTGGTGGTTTTTATAGATGGTTGTCCATCCATGTACATGAGGCAGGTGCTACACTGTTCCAGAACACCTATATCAACTACACTGGCAAGGAAAACTGTAGAACATTGTCCAGCCATATAGTCCAGAATATGAGGGAGGAAGGCCAGGGATACCTGAGGCGTGAGCCTAAAGCCCAGCTGCTTACTACAACAGTAGGAAGCTGAGACCACAGCATGCCATGTACACAGGCTATGAACAAGCAGTAATAGGTGCAACAGGTAAATGCATTTGAAGACCTCATAGCACATGTGACAAGTACCATGAAACATCAAGATCAGGAGGGCAGTGCATGCTGTATTGACACTATTTGGTGATAGCCACATACATACATACTGTGCTGATAGATGGTGGGGTATGATGTGGGAGTTAGCGGTGGATAGTGTTGGAAAAAGTGGATGTGCAGGGTGCGTACATAATGGCGAGCAATGTATGCAGTTGTGTGATGTGTTCTCCTCTTCATGTCTTTCAGGTGGATATATAGATGTCGCAATCCACCTTTCTCAGAAGCTGAAACTGCTGTCATTATTGATGCCCTGAGACTACATCAATGTGTGCTGTTGTCAAGGACTCACCATAGCCAGGAAGAACATGCTGCACTGTTGGTAGACCTTGTACCAATGGTGAATGCTGTGGGCCACCGGGACAGGAGTAATAAACAGATCTGTCATTGTGCTACAGATTTAATACTTCATGCATGGAAAAAGGCAGCAGCTGTGGCCAGGGACTATGCTGGCACCGGGGTAGGGCCTGCTACATAATCCCCACTCTCAGCCACAGAGAAGTTGCTGGCAAACCTGGGTTCAGCCACCGGCTCACAAGAAACTATCATAACATATGTCATGGAGGTGGGTGGCACAGAGTCCACAGCCAAGGAGCATTCAGGTAAGCCTCCAGTGGTTATCATATTAATACTGTAGCATTCACAGTGGCAGCCTTTGCATACCTGTACACATATGTCAGGTAAATCTGCAATTGTGGGTGGGGTTTTATAATGCACACATGTGTACACATACTGTGAATGTCAGCAATTTGGGTAGTATCACAGTTTGTACTGTACATGTTGATAAATGCACATATTATCCTGTGCCAATGCCACATGTGTATCTGCTGACAATACTTCTCCCCCATAAATCCATAGGTACAGCTGGTGTGGCTGGGAACCATCATCCTGTAGGCAGTGAGTGTGGAATTGTCTTGTTATGGCTCATCTATACCCTAGGCATGTTAAGAGCTGCCAGTTTGCCATTGCCACTACTGTTAATCTTAGCCATATTGCAATACATGCATGTTAACGTGGTTGGGTTCACTGCAGTGCATCACATTAGTAATCACTGTAGCATATTTGCAGGAGTTGTAACATATTAGCACATATTTTTGTAAAGGTGTAGCCAGTCTGCTATACAGGGGTGCATTACTATTTTGTAAATGGGTGTACTATGTTTTAGGTGAAGGCCCATCACATACTCTGACTTGTCAAGTATCTCACAGGTGTATAGTGCTAGCAACATTAACTGGATGTAGCTGCACTGCATGTTGTTGAGGGACTTTCCAGAGTGTGTCTGTTGTGGTCTGATTGTGTACTGCACATGTCATCATTCAGAAGGTGTGGTCTGTATAATGCCTCTGTAGCACCTCACTTGTGTGTGTGTGTGTGTGTGTGTGTGTGTGTGTGTGTGTGTGTGTGTGTGTATGTATGGATCAGCAGACACTATAGTGCAGGAATTAATGTTGTCACATTGACTCCCCCTCACAGGTGACAATGGGGGGTGGGGTGTGTCCCCCTCACAACCTGATGTCAGTGTCTCATTGGACTCTGATGATGATGGTGACCATTGTGAGGCACAGGTGGGGTTGTTGGGGACTGAATCTGTCCCATTGGTTGACATCCCACTTCCACTACCAATGTCCTTCCATACAGTCAGTATGCCCACACATACTCAGTCCCCAGTAGCCACAGATATTGGGCAGTCAGAGGATGGTGGCATCAATCAAGGGAGTGTAGCAACTATGCCAACTGTGACTGTAGACACTAGCCATAGCCATACAGCTGGTGAAGTCCCGCAGAGGCAGATTGACAGGGGTGCTTGAAGGAGGACTGCTGCCCATCCAACACCTGGTCAGAGGTGTCACAGCATGTGTCACCCGATGCATATTTCATTCCATCATGGAGGCACAGACACATTGTGAACAGTACACCAGATAGATGCTCAGGGTTATGGATGCCACACTGCCTGGCATGCATGACTCCCTCCACAGCATTACTGATTCCTTACATCATTTCACTGATGTAGTGGATAGACGTTGGGGTGAGACATTGTCAGTCCTTAACCATGCAACATCTGTGCTTGAACATGTGGTAGGAGTAGGGTGTTGGACATGTGGATGTAGGTCAGCAACAACATCAACTGAGAGACCATGTGGCTGTGCACAGTCACACTCTTGTAGTGGCAGTACCACCAGCACTACTGATGGGAGGGTGCTGTCCACACCACAATGTGGCAGGCCATGGTCATGTGGTCCTGGGTGGTCCTGTGAGGGACACAGACCCAGCAGCCACCAGTCAGCGTCAACAAGTAGTGCCGCATCTGGCACTGGGCATGGTGGTGCCAGTGCCACTCCTGGCAGAACCAGTTCCCATGTTCATGGCTGGAGACAGTGAACTGTACATTCTGCCATGTAAGGTCCATGGCTGTCCAACATACCCTCGTGTGGGGCTAGCACATTGACTATGTGCATGAACACACTCACAGATCACTGTCATGCAAGTCACATACAGACACAAACAGTTCCTCTCTATAGACCAGTATCCCTCCAGATACACACACACACACACACACACACACACACACACACACACACACACACACACACACACACACACACAATGTCAACTGTATGGCACAGCCTAGGCCTTTGGCAAGCCCACAGCACACCCTGTGCATGTGATGATACCTGTGCCACATCCCTGTTATCCATACCGTAGATGCAGGGACATGCCAATATGTATCTGATGCACAGGGTGAATATAGTACAGTTAATGGCAGTTTGTAGTGCAGTAGTGTTATGCCCTGTAAAGTGCTGTCTGCTGGCAATTGTCATGCATACACATTAAAGTGTATGTACCTATGTGCCATGATGATATATTGCTGCTAGTACTGCTGACTGACAGCTGTCTGACAGACCTTATTCTGTTTCTGTTCCAGGTGTCTGTGTGTGTAAGTCATGGGGACCTGCTGCCATTGCAGAAACACATGATGGCGTAGTGTCAACTCAGAGACTTTTTCGTCACCAAGGTGCAGCTGTATATGTGCATGTTTACCAAGATTTGCATGTGTGGAACAGTGTGTGAGGGACAATGGGGGTGGACAGCGTAATCTTGCATGCATACCCCTTGACACAACATGCTACTCTTGATACATGTCACCTGGGAGCTACAAAGGATCACAGGTTCATAGGTCCATAGAAGGTTACTAGAATACTGACCCTGGGTCCCTTACAAGCCTAGCCTTTACTTTATCCCCAACAGAGTCATCAATCTGCATATGTTGCCCCTAGTATTGATGGACACAGGTTGGACTGGAGCAGATTTCTGCTTTCCCATCCACTCATCATGGATGTACTTGATGAGGGTCTGCATGGTACTCTGTTTGACATGTATGGGAAGTGCATTCCTGAGACAGGGCAATCTCTGCGAGACAAACCTGTCTCTCCAGCAGTTTATTTTTTGCTGTCCCATATGTGATTCAGGCTTGTCATGCTGGTAATGCGCATAGAGTTAGACTCACATATATGGGGCAGTTGTTGAAGGGCTGAGAACAATATTGCCATCTCTGCATGCCCCAGCCCACCTGTGGATAACCTGTCTGATACCAAGTGGGGCACTACTGACTCAAGGCTGTCTGCATGGAACAGGTGTTAAACACCATGGATAACCTTTCTGGGTGTTAACATTGCCTTTCCAGTTGCTGCAGATGTCTGCATAGGTACATACCAGACCAACCATGATAATAATGTATTGTTGTACTGACTGAGGACTATACAGAGGTAATTCTCACCTTTTGTCTGGATGCAGTCCCTTTACCTATGTGGTGAACCACATACAAACCTTTTCTGACCACTCCCACTACTTGATGGCTGAATGCAACAGTGTTATCAACCTAAGTACCCAGGTTTATCAGTGCAGTTTGTGTGTTCATGGGGTTGTCGTTGATGTGGGAAATAATGGGGCCATGCCCTCACCATATGGTATGATGGTACTGTTTTATGCATTCAGCTTGAGTCCAAAACCTTAGCACCATTCCATACCCACTGTATGACCCCACTGCAGTGTATTAACATCAGTTTGTGGGTCAGTGACAGACAGCATGCTACTTACAGTCAGCACAGCTTTAGGCGGTACCTACATATGTGGGTGGTAGCAGTTAAGATTCATGTCTAGATACATGTGGGTCATTATGGGGTAGCAGTTACTCACAGGGACTCCACATGTCTACATATTGCATGCACATAGGTAGCACAGAGTAGGGCTGCTACCTTATCAAATGTGTAATGTGGGGCACGTCTTGTAGTATTGTGACAGCTGTCAGGACATACCATTCCCACAGCAAATGTAACAGATATAACTTCCATTGGTTTGCCAATATGACAGCTTCTTTGTGTCACATTACCTTGGCTTATGCTAGTTCTCATAACATTAAGGTGCTTCTGATATGAAATAACTGCTTTATGCAACTAGTAGACAACTTTAGGAAATGAGACAAAAGCAAAGTACTGCAATGGGGCAGCATTTGCCCCTATGTATGTTAACCTTCTCATGTCTTTTTTTGAAATGAAGTTTTTATTTAATTTGAATTTTATGAAAAAATATGTTGATTTTGATTTTCGTTTTATTGATGATTTAATATTTGTATGTGAAGGGGATAGAGATGAAGTAGACGAATTTATATTGGACATACATAGGAATCCCTTTGGTCTGTCATTTGAAGGACTTCAGAAGGGAAATAAGGTGGTGTATTTAGACCTTTAGAAGGGAAGGAAAGTGGAATTATTTCATCAAATATTCATAGGAAATTTGTTGATGGTAACCAATATTTGCATGCCACAAGTTGTCATTCCCCCATGCCTTGAAAGCTCTACCCTAT
The DNA here is from genome assembly GCF_019279795.1 of Protopterus annectens. NCBI lineage: Eukaryota > Metazoa > Chordata > Ceratodontiformes > Protopteridae > Protopterus > Protopterus annectens. The sequence continues at coordinate 851,792,544 of NC_056728.1, read as the reverse complement.
GGGGAGTTGGTACATGTTTCAAGATTGTGTAGTGATAGGAGTCTGTTGGTAAAAGAGATGGAACAGACTAATCATATGTTTTTAAAAAGGGGCTATGACCCAGTTATTCTGCAACAAGCCCAAACCAGAATATGGGAAGAGATAAATATAGGTAGGAATGCAAGGAGTGGTAACATTAGATGTAAGGAAAGAAGTATATACCAGATGCATGGGTACAGAACATTAGATAGAAATATAGAAGATTCAATTTACTATGTATCTGTATATAACATTAAAAGTGAGGCGGTAAAAGCATCAATAGAGTATTATTGGAAATATCTATTGGAAGATAGGTTTTTGGTGAATATTTTACCTAGAAAACCTCTTTTCTTCTATAAGAGAGGAAGAAATTTGAAAGATATGGTAGTGCATCGCAGATTTTGCATGCTGAATATGAATATACCAAATACACTTTCAGATAGAGGAACATTATGCTGTAACAGGTGTAGTGTATGTGCAAATATTGTGACTACATTTAGTAACATGAATGGGGTTAAGTTTGAACCCAGAGGTACCTATTCGTGTAGAAGCAAAGGGGTGATACATGCATTAAGGTGTCCATGTTTACTATACTATATAGGGGAGATAAAATGGGAATTTTGCATCAGATTTATAGAACATATGAGGGATATTAGGAATATGAGGGAAGATAAAATAATTGCTTTACATTTTAACATGTTACATAATAGTGACATTACTTTATTACAAGGCACAATTTTAGAAACTGTGGAAAGTTTATGTAATGATGAAAATGTATTGAAACACAAGTATTATATAAGGAAAGTATTTATATTTTAAAATAAATAACATTGATGCCTAATGGTTTAAATAGTGAATTAAATTGGAAGTGTTTAATTTAAGAGATGGTCCATTGTATAATTAGTGGGAGTTTGTAATTAATTGTGTGTGATATATAAATGTGTGTATGTTTTCAATGTTTGATATTCCTTGAAGGTGGAAATACCAAAGCACTAGAATAAAGATTACAACTTGCTTTGCTGTTTTTCTTTTGTGAGCCACAGTCGGTGGTTCCACTGGGTCAGAGTTGTTTTAATAATTTGCAGGAGGAAGGAGAGCATTTGTGTTTTGTGTTTTAGGAAATGTTTGTTGTCCTACACTCTGGAGACCTCTGTATTGTTTGAGTTGTTGTCACAGGTCACACCTGGCCAAACATGGACTGCAACCTGCAGGGTGGGACAGGTGGTGTACATACCTCTCACCTCTACAGGTTTCTACACAATGTCCTCATGTTTGCCACATATATTTGTTCCATTTGTCATAATATTGTGGTTTTCTCGCATATTAGTGCAAAATCATTAGACTGATGTTAGACAATAATGACAGATATTTTCATTCCAAACTTCATACCCTTCAGGAAATGCATGCAAATACTCAATCTGTTATGCTATCTACTTTCTATATTTGTCACAGCAATATTTAAATATTGAGCCTAATATTTGGCCTTTTTCCCACTTTTCTGTATGACTTTATCCAGATGTCTTTCTCTACGGGGTTGAGAGGTATGGTGGTGGCCCTAACACAGTCACACTGCTGCAAGGGGATATACATACATACACACACACCTACTCATGAACTTCCTATGTTGAGAGTACAACCCCTACCTGGCTAGTTTTACATACAGTAGTGCTATATACATATCATATGCGCCATGGAGCTTTTATAATTTTGCAGTGTCTGCCAATCCTATTCAGGTGGATGACATTTGCAGGTGCTGTATGGATTGCATCCGGGGTATGAACAGGCCCTTAAAATGGTATAACCGTGTCACCTACACACACACACACACACACACACACACACACACACACTGCTGCAGTGGGCTATGTATTCAAGCACACATACACACAGATTTGGCAGTTTTGAGATTAGAACACCTACCTATCTAGTTATGTATACTGTAGACCACCGTACATATTGCATGTGCCACAGTGCTATTGTGTTAAAAAAATGTCCATCTCTTCGTATAAGGTGGATGACACATGTAGGCTCTGAATAGGTTGGCGATGGGGGAGTTAACAGGGCAGAACAAGCACACAAAATGGTATGACCATTGCATACACACACACACACACACACACACACACACACACACACACACACACACACACACACACACACACACACACACACTGTTATAGGGGATATGCATATACAGACACATCCACTCACACAGTTGCCAGTATTGAGATTAGAACCCCTACCTATCTAGTTGTATGCATTATACTGCTTTACACTTATCACATGCGTCATGGTGGTTATATGCCTTGGGCATACCTCTCAACCTCTTAGAGCAATAAATCTGGACAAAGCCTTCAATAATGGGGGATAGAGGCCCAAAAGGAGGGACACATTTTACATATTGCTCTTACAAACTTAGATAACTGATTAATAGGTTTTGCATTAGCATGAATTTTGTGAAAGGTATAGTTTCATAGTTTCATAGTATAGTACTAGGCTATCTGCCCTGGGGCATTTATAAGCCTAGCCATAGTGATGTGGCTTTTTCCACCCCATGAAATGGTACAAAAAATGTACAGAATAAATTTAGAATATTGTGCCTCTGTCTAGTAGTGACACAATGAAGGTCCCCTTATATAATAGAATTAGTTTGCTGTGCCCCTGTCTATCAGTGACACAGATGTGACCCCTGGGGTAAACTTATGATCTCCCATCCACTCATCAAGATTTCTCTTGAAGAGAGTCAGTGAGGGGCTCTGCCTAATATGAACTGGGATCTTGTTCCAAAGCATGGGAAGCCTCTGGGTTATGAATCTATCCCTCCAGCATGTCCTATTCATACTTGTGCCAAGGTTTAAGTCTTTAGCTCTCGTGGTCCTGATGGATTTGGATTTTTTGAGGTGGAGCATGTCCATCAGATCCTGATTGGACATGGACTTGTACGTCAGGCAGAGATCACCTCTGAGCAGGCGGTATGCTACTGAATAGAGCTGAAGTTTCTTTAGTCTGGCAGAATAAGACATATGTTGGAGACCCTTGATCCTCTTGGTGAGGTACATTTGTGGTCTCTCCAGCTGTTGCAAATGCTGGGTGAGGTACATACCAAATGGGGCATTGTACTCAATCATGGCTCTGATGAGGGAGGAGTATAGGGGTACAATGACATCCTTGGATCTGGATGTGAATCCCTTCATGATGAGGTGTGCAAGGTAGAATGTTTTTCTAACCACTTTGGCAACGTGGGTGTCAAATGAGAGGTGGCTGTTGACTTGGGTCCCTAGGTCTCTGATTACTTTTTCCATACTCAGTGGGTTGTTGTCTGTGTGATAATTTGTGGGTACTTTGTTTTTCCCAAAGGGGATGACTATACATTTTTTGGCATTTAGTTTAAGGCCGTGACTCCAGCACCAGTTGTCCGTTTCTGTGAGGCCATTTTGTAGGATGTATGTGTCCGCTGGTGTATCGACTATGGCGCCTAGTTTGCAGTCATCTGCGAACTTTGTCAGCCACAACCCTCCCATGTTTGCTTTGACATCTGAGAAATAAATGCCGAACAAGAGGGGTCCCAGGACAGATCCCTGTGGGACACCACTTGTGACTGGCTTTGAGTCTGACATTGCTCTAGCGATTTTAACTTTATGGGTTCTGTCCTTTAGCCAGTTTGCAACCCATCTAGTGACATAAGGGTTTACGTTTAAGCTGTTGAGCTTATCTATGATGCCTGAGTGGGGTATTGTGTCGAAGGCCTTAGCCAAGTCCAGGTAGGCTGTATGGACTGCTTTGCCCTCATCAATGGCTCTAGTGACTGTTTTGAAAAAGTCAACCAGGTTCAAAAGGCAGGATCTGTCCTTTACAAAGCCGAACTGGGTGTGGTCAAGTGTCTGTAGGTCCCCTATGTCTCTGTTTATGAGTTCCATAATGATTCTTTCCATAGCTTTGCCGACCAGGCTGGTTAAGCTTATGGGGTGGTAGTTCCCAGGGTCTGTAGAGGTACCCCCTTTGTGGAGTGGGACCACTGTTGTTGCACGCCAGTGTTCAGGTACATATCCTGAAGTAAGGCTAAGGTTAAATAGCATTTTTATGTGTGGGATTAGCTCCTCTTGGAGTTCACGTAACACGCAACCCAGGATGCCGTCAGGTCCCATTGATGCTGTGTTTTTAGCTTTGTTTAGGGTGGTTCTCACTTGGACATCTGAGATGACAGGGAGATTACATTCAGCTGGGATAAGTATTTCTTCTTTTGGGGGTGAGGGAGGGGAGAAATTTGCACTGAACCTGTCAGCCAGAATGTTGGCAATATCTGTGGGTTCAGTGTATTTTTTATTGTTGTGAACTAACTCTGAGCATATCTGAGGGTTTCCGCCCAGGTTTCTAACATAGCTGAAGGAGGCTTTGTGGTTATCTTTAGTGTCCTTAGTGATTTTTCTCTCAAAGTTGACCTTGGATGTTTTTATGAGAGAACGTAGTTTTCTGCTAATGTTGATCAGAGATGTCTTCCCTTCATGAGATTTTGTTCTGACGTGCAGTAGCTTCCTTCTTTTGTTATACAATTTGTTAATGGCTGAGGTCCACCAGACAGGACGCTTGCCTTTGGTGGAGAGGGACTTGGATTTATTTGGGATTGCATGATCCATGCATTCTTGGAGATGTCCATAGAAAGCATTTGTGAAGGATTCGGCATTGTGGGATGTGGTATCCACTGGCACAGTGGGCTTAAAGGATACCATCTCAGTCTTAAGAAGAGTGAAGTCTGCTTTTGAGAAGTTTTCACTGTGGTCTTTTGTGCTGGGGGTGGAGGTGGGATATGTATATCCATGGTGATTTGTTTGTGGTCAGATCTCACTAGTGAGGGGTATACTTCCGGTGTGGAGCATTTTGTCCCCATGTTTGTGATGATCAGGTCTAGTATATTATCTCCCCTAGTGGGAGAGGTGACTAGTTGTTCCAGTGCATTTGAATTTATGAATTTCAGGAACCTTTGGGCTAGGGTATTAGGGCTAGAATAATGTACCCAATCTATGTTTGGGTAGTTGAAGTCTCCCAGTATGATGGTATTTTGTGATACATTCATATCCTCCAATGTCTTCAGGAAGGCTGAGTGGGGTTCCTGAGATTGGGAGGGTGGTCTGTAACATGCTACCAGTTGTATAGCAGTTTTGCCTATGGTTAGTTGCACCTGTATGGTCTCTGATGCTTCGTGTGTTGCTACTAACCTGGAGGTGTGGGTGTCCTTGATGAATATGGACACTCCCCCTCCCTTTGTGGTTCGGACTGGGTTTTGGGGCCGAAAAGCATGATACGAGGTATAGCCTGGTAGTGCTGGGGTGCTCTCAGAAGCCTTGAACCAGGTTTCAGTTACTGCACAGACATCATTGTTCTCCATGCTGAGGAGTGCATCGAGTGCCTGCATCTTGAGATTTAGACTTCTGGTGTTGAGCAGCATTACCCTTAGTTTTTTTCCATTTTTGTTTTCTAAGGAGGTGGGTTTGTCTTTTGACCCTTGCCTAAAAAAGGCACTATGGGGGTGGCAAGAGCCTTAGCCAATATCCGGAAGCCCAGTGGTGACAGGTGTAAGCCATCCCTTGTGAAGCAGCGTGGCTTGTCCAACATGTCATCCCAGGCAGACAGACATTGGATCCTGTTAGAATGACACCAGTACTTGATCCAATTATTAAAGCTGATCATCTTGTCTTTGTATTGTGGTATCATTCTTAGTGAGGGCAAGATGTTGCTCAGGGTCAGGGTCATACCAGTCTGGGCTACATAATCGGAGAGCTCCTCTATGTCTCTTTTCATGTAGTCCAGGGAGGTACGTCTCAGGTCATTCACGCCAGCATGGACAATGACGGAGTCATATTTGTACTTGATTTGGAGTGACTTGAGTGCGTGTGTTATGTGGCGGATCCTAGCTCCTTATAGACAGCTCACAGTCACCCTCTCCTTGTTCAGCCTGGTCAGCGGGACATCAGTGTGTCTGACTATAGAGTCGCCTATTACTAGTGTATCAGGCATGGTGTTTGGCCTTAAGGGCTGTGATTGGTTGACACACTGATTTATTGAAGTATGTGTTGCATGTGTTTTGTTTTGAGGTGGTGGATTTTTGGATGTCTGCTTTGGGAGCCTCTGTTGTTTTGGTAAGTTTTTTATTAGAGCCTCTGAGTATGTCTTTGTGTTTTTATGTGTTTGGTTTGCAGTTGTGGTAGGTCTATGTGGGACTGGGATTGTTGTGTTTGTGGTTACCATCTCCTTCTGTCTGGTCATGCCAGCCCTGAGTTGAGAGAGTTCAGCCTCCAGTTTGGCTATATAGTTGCATCTCTCACATGTATTTGTGTTTGTTGGGAGGAGGAGAGGGTTGTCTGTGTACATGAGACAATTGTAGCATTGTCTCAAGATACCCAGATTGACCAACTGAACTGGAAAGGATGCCAGTAATCTACCACTCGACATGCTAGAACAGTATAAGGGAGTGCTGTACCTTTAAGGGAAGTAGATATTCACAGGAGTGGTAGGTAGATGTAGTGCTTTACTTAGTACGAGAGTGCTTACTTAGTAGAGAAGTATTGAGAACAAGTGCTAGGCTTATAATATAGTGAGTAGTCTGATTATACTAAGAGTAGAGCTTCCTTAAGGGAAAATTTGAAGAGCAGACTTGGCGGAGCCAGAAGAAGTTTAACCTTGTTTAACCGGCGCTGCACTATGCGCACAACTGCGCAAAGCTGTGCAAACACGGATTTTAAACAGGGAACTACAAAAGAGCTAGAAATGGTCCAAAACAACCAATTACTACAGCTTCTTGTGCTGAGGTCACTTCCTACAGGGACAGGTAGGCTGCTCAAGGCTCCCTACTCCCACTGGTGAGCAAAGAAACTTCCTTCTATCCAAGTAAGGTAATGGACAACACAGGAAATACACCACAGCCCAGAATACAGCAATGCCTGTAAACTGGTCTAAACTAGTCGAGGAGAGGCGGGAAAACAAGGATTTTTTTTTGTTTTTTGTTTTTTTGATAGAAACACACAGAAAATGCAGAAACAGTGATAAATCAGTTACACAGGCTAGCACATTTTAGTGGGCAGCCTCAAAAGTTAAATTAAACAAACAAACTTTTGATCAAATTCGATTAAAAAGTAACTTTAAGTGCAGATTTTAAAATAATGCAGCAAACAGTTACAAAAACAGTTCAAGCTAGTTCAGGGTAAGCTACAGAAGCTATTCCAAGTGAAAAAAAGCAAAGATACTTAAATCCAGAAAGTAGTCACTTTTCTGAGTCCTCTGTAGC